>NC_058132.1:576773273-576825829 GCF_016433145.1 Gracilinanus agilis
TCTCTCTCTCTCTCTCTCTCTCTCTCTCTCTCTCTCTCTCTCTCTCTCTCTCTCTCTCTCTCTGACACACAAGTGCTTTTAACAAAAAACACATATTTTTGTTGAATACTAGATTTAAGGTTATCACAATTTTGTTAACCCTTGACCCATTCTTAGACTGAACTTAAATCCCATTTTCTTGCAGAGGAGGATTTAAAGAAAACTGAATAGCCTCCTGTAACATAGAACTACCTGATTTCTACAGCTGAATTTTTATTTACTCAATACAGTCATTCTGATGAGATGCACCCATCTGTTCCTTTTTTTCACTAGAAAAACATTAATAGTTGTTGTCTACAGACTCATGAACTTCCAGGGAATTTCTTTTGCAGTTGTGGAAAAGGGATAATTTTCTGGATTTAAGATAAGAATTAAAAAAGAATAAAGCCTGAGAAATTCCTAGAGACTATTACAAATTTAGTCATGTAAACCAGGTAGCTTAGATAAATCTATTAGGGTCATCCATAACTACATTTAAGGTGATTTCAAATTTGGTCTCAGACACTTATTACCTGTATGATCTTGGAAACAAGACTCTTAACTTCTGTTTTATTCAATGGCAAACCACTTAAGTATTTTTTTTATAAAATCCCATGGAATTTATGCTCCATGGGCTCTCAAAGAGTCAGACATGACTGAATGACTGAAACACAAGCATGTTGGCAATTTTATAAATGTAAATATACATTGTATAATTGGTGTATAAATGCATAAGGTAGATGTACATGTTATAGGCAACAATAAACACAAAAAAATTTATGAGTTTTAATAGTAAATCTTCCCATATTGAAGATAGCAATTATACTGTTTTTACAGTATGATAATTAATATGTCTAAGAGTTTTGGAGAACTAAAATGCCAATAAGAGCAATAATAATTAGAAATAAACTAAATTATATTTTGGTGATCCTTTACCTTTCTGTTTATATCTAAAGTTGCTTTAGGGTGTACACTATATTAAAAATAGATAGTTTTTAGATTTTTAAATACTATATTTTGGTGATTACTGGGTTACTGACTTGTCCTCCAAAATATTTAAAATATAAACATATGTGTGTATTCAAAGTCTTAGTACAATTTTAATCTACTTAAGATGGAAACTTCACTAAGAAACTTGAGATCACTGCAATATATATGAATATATGTATTTCTATAATATCTATAGTTATAGAGAGAGAGATACAGAAAGAGTGTGTGAATATAAACCTATATAAATAAGTGTTCAGAATTGTACACACATATCCAATCATGCTTTGAATACATATCTTTTCTTGATTGCCCAATACAATGAAAATATTGTTGAATATGCTGTTTAAATTTTTTTGAGCTAAATGTTACAATTTTAAATAAAATATAAAATTCTAACCACCTGAAACAAGAAGGAAGACTATCAAAGACAAAAAGAAATGAAGTATTTCTTTTTTCACTTTTTAAATAGCTTTATTCTGATCATAAATAAAAAGTCCAAGACAGATACTGATACACTACTGTAATGTGGAGCTGTCTTACAGGGATGTTAGATGTTACAATCCACCTAGGAACTACCCAGGACCAGTTAAGCACAAAAACCTTGGTTTATTTAATAAAGAGAGTAAGGGAAACTGGCACTCTTCAAACTAATTCCACCAACCTTCTAAGTCCCCTGCTTAAAGGAAACCTTCAGTTTCTTCTCTGGGCCCTGCCTACAACTCCCTGTGCTACCTAAAACCCTTCTCCATGCTATCTGACTCATCCTAATCTTTCCACTAGTGATTAGTAAAGAAAGGGGAAAAGTCTGGGTTTGGCTTCTGCACTAAATAACCCAAAGTTATAGATGGAAACCTCTGGATTACTTTAGCTCAAGAGGAATTCTGGTAGATGGACCATTGGCAAATGAAGACTTGACTCAGGGAAATTGGTTTCCTCCAAGTAAAGTCTCTACCTATATGTCAAAGATTTCTCCATGAAACCTTGACTCTCCAGGGATAATATCTTAGAGCAAAACCCTTTCGTCAGGTTGGTGGAAATTCAGTCAGTCAAAACCTCCCTCCAGCTTGGTCCAAATCCAAGAAAGAAGTTGTCAGTTATTTTCAGTTCAGACTCCCACTTCTCGTCCCAGGGTTTATCTCAAATTTCCCTTATTTCATCTAATCCTAGAAATCACTCTAAATCTAACCTATTCCTACACTACTTTAGATTTAAAAAGTTGCCCAGAAGACAGCCAGAATATTTGAAGGGTCAAAGAAGAGTACAGTATTATATGAAATATCTATAAGGGGGAGAGAAGAGATTGAATATCTCTAAAGTAGTTTGCAGAAAATAAACAGTAAGTTTTCAAAACAATGAGAGCAATTTTTAACTAGATCTTCAAATGCATAAGAATCTGAGTCTATAGACATTTGTAGATTGGTTGATAAAAATATCTTTATATTCATAAGCTTTAGCTAACTGTGTTTAGAAAAGCAGGGAGTTCGTTCAATAATTTCAAAAAATTAAAACATCTCATCTCTAGAATTCAAGATTTATGATCACCCATAAATCTTTTATAATGCAATGTATATTTCTATCTTTTTACATTTATTAGGAGATTCTCCTATAATTTCTAATATATATTCTGCAATATAATAAATATTTCCTACTTGTAAATAATTTTAAATAAAAACACATATGTAAATATTCTGTTAAAGTGATTTTCATGTATCTGCCAGCTAAAACCCAATGACAAATCCTGACCACTCTAAATCAGATTTCTTATATTTCTTCTGAATCTGACTAGAATTTTCTTACTTTGTCCTTTCATTTTTGAATCAAATAATATTTTAGAAAGAATACTTCCTTTGCATAGTCATTTTTCCTAAATCAAATAGTACCATATTTCCTGCAAATTTTCTCATTGATTGACATTTGGAGGCTTTTTATATAGGTGGTCACTGAGCTGATCATTTTTATTTAACATTTCTTTTCATAAATAATACTGCTTATACAGTCTATAAATATATGTACATATTTATATATACTTATATACACATATAAGTAAAGAGTTTATAAATAATACTCATTGGTTTTTTAACATTTGCATAATTTATTGTATGTTAAATTAAGAATTCATTTAATTAAAATATCTCTCAGTATTAAGTGATGTGGCATGTCATCTTTATTTATATATGCTTAGTAAATATGAAGAATATTTTTAAATTTTTATCATAAAATAGGTATAGAGATAGGTTTAGATTTTCAGAGATATTATAGTTTCAGAGGCAATATATCTAATAAAACCTGACAATTATTTGACAAGTCAGGCTTTTTGCCATAAACCTATTAATTAAAAGCATCTAGAAATAATCTTTCTTTGTATCCCCATGTATACAACAGCTCCCGGCCTACATACAGAATATAAATAAAAAATACTTGCTGATTTGGCAGAAATGTTATTGAAATCTTTGGTGATAACTTCCTAAAATTTAATTATCTCTATTATCAATTATTGGAATATGGTAGTGGTATTTCATATTAATTGTAAGAATGACTGCATAGACAAAACCACATTTCATTACTGCAGTTATTCAATAACAAATTTATTCAATGTCTACTTTTTTTTTAAAGGGAATTGGAGGCGAATAGTGAGGAATAATAGAGAGACTTCCATGGAGCAAGAAGCTTGATATTTGTTGGCTAAAACCTAGATTGATGTAATTATTGCTAAACCATTGATTGGAATGTCTCCCAAAGCATTAATATGATGATTATCATCATCAAAAACAACTGCAATATGAATTCATTGAATTTTTACTATGTTTCTCATAGTATTCATTTTTAATATGTTTCACAAACTAAGCTCATATTAGAGGAAAGTTCTTGGAGATTGCATGACCATGAAGCATGAATGAACCTCTCCTCTTTTTATATATTTTGCCTACCTCTTGTTTTTCTTCTTTTCTGTTACCTATCCTCCACTACTTTTAGGGAGTACATTCTTTCAACTTTTGTTATCACAAGTTACAGACTAAGTTGAGAAATTACAAGGATCCATAAATTCCAGTGATGGAATTATCAGTTAAAGTTTAGGGTACTAGCAACTCAAAAACTTCTAATTATCATAGTATGAAGTGTTTGTCATCTTTCTCAGTTGAAGAAATAATTCCCTGCATAGGTATCTAAACACACAGATATTACAATATTTGTAAATCACTGATAGTATTTCAATCACCTTGCATTTATTAAAAGTCTACTATGCATTAAGCACTATAAGTGCTGTTATACAAAGAAAGACTAAAGAGAGTTCCTTATGAAATTCACACTATAATGGGGGAGATTATATGCAATTATATACAAACAAAATAGCCCATTAAATAACTTTTTTGCTTCAGATCCTAATTTTAGTCTTCACAACATTATCATATCACTTAAAATTAAAGCACTTAACCACCCTATGTATCTCATTTGTATAATCTTTTTGTGTTTATTGAAAAACTTTGTCTCTTTTTTTATTTTTCAATTTTTCTTTAATTAATTAATTTAGAACATTTTCCCATGGTTTAAGGATTCATGTTCTATTGATCCCCTCCCATAGATGAAGCACAATTTAACTGGGTTTTACATGTGTCATTGATCAAGACTTATTTCCATATTAATGATATTTGCACTACAGTACTCCTTTAGAGTCAATATCCCCAATCATATCCCCTTCAACCCATGTGATCAGGCAGTAATTTTTCTTCTGTGTTTCTTCTCCCACAGTTCTTCCTCTGAATGTGAATAGCATTCTTTCTCATAAGTCCCTCAGTGTTGTCCTGGATCATTGCATTGTTGCTAGTAGAGAAGTCCATTACATTTGATTTTACCACAGTATATCCATCTCTGTGTATAATGTTCTCCTGGTTTTGCTCCTTTTACTCTGCATCAATTCCTGGAGGTCATTCCAGTTCACATGGAATTCCTCCAGGTCATTATTTCTTTTAGCACAATAATATTTCACCATCAACAGATACCACAATTTGTTCATCCATTCCCCAATTGAAGGACATACTTTTGTTTTCCAGTTTTTTTCCACCAAAAAGAGCATGACTATGAATATTTTTGTACAAGTCTTTTTCCCTATGATCTTTTGGGGGTATGAACCCAGCAGTGGAATGGCTGGATCAAAGTGAAGGCAATCTTTCAGTGCTCTTTGGGCATAGTTTCAAATTGCAAACCAGAATGGTTGGACCAATTCACAACTCCACCAGCAATGCATTATTTTGCTTGGTCTCTCTTTCTCAGACTTGAAGTGCAACACTTACAACCCCAATCCCAACATTAATCAGTGGGAAATTTTAATCTGTAATGGCTAATTCACTGCTTCTTCATAGTATGCAGCCCTTTTTTCCCTAAGGTCTTATGCTTATTGGAACCAGATTTAGCATAGGCACACAATTGGTTTTAGTCTTTCTGCATTAGTGTAGTTTGTAACTCAAGTGAACCACAAACCTGAGCCTCCCTTCAGTAGCTGAAGGCATGGAGCATCATGACTGCCTGAAGCACAAGTTTAAAGGGAACAATGGTTGAAATCCATTCAATATTTAAATATATTGTACCGACACTGACAGGAATAAATTGTATAATTTTAATAACTTTTTTTAACATATATTGTTTAAAGTCTACAATCTGTCAGACAATGTGAAATATTGGATCATTTATCCAGTGGAATGATTTCAAGTTCTGCTTCTGAGATGTGGAGATCATATGATACTGGGAAAGTCACAACTTCTCCGTATGCCAAACAACTATCTAAGATGCTGGGTTGCAAAGTATTTCCTAAAATGATTTGCAACTCATAATATCAATATAATCACACAATCTGAATCCAAAGTGAAAAGAAATAATATTTAATACTTACAAAAATAAGATTATTTTTGCCTTTATTCTCCAGATCTCTCTAGTTGCTGAACAGTCTTCTCAACAAAAGAAAAAAATTTTTCAAGGCAATATGTCCAAGTCCATTCTGGATCCCATAATTAAAATCATCAAAGCATTTATTAAACATTTTATTCATATGTACTTCTGTCAGACAGTGTTTAAATGACTTAGATAGACATAGCTCCTATTCTACTTTTGATTATTACAGTGAATCGCCATAATGAACTATCTTGCTCTACTATTGACTGCCCTATAATTTGTGTAAACTAATGTCCTCCACATATATTGTATACAGCACAATTGTCTCACTAAAAACTCTATAACGATGGTTTAATTAAATTATTTAATATTAGCATTTCAATGGTGCTCTATTCATTCTGAAAAAATTTAGGAATTTGTCTAGACAATATTTTTAGTCAACTTTTGGCAGGGTGTAGGAGTGGGGCAGGGAAATTTTAAATGTTATATTTAATCAGATATAAACCTCTTGCAAATTTTAGTATGTTTTGTTTTTTCTTCTTTTTGTCTTGGCATTCTAGCTGCTTCTCACAGTTTGGATGAAACTTTTTTGACTGTAGGTAACAAGTCTAATATACATAATCATAAGACTGCTTCCAATTTGCTGATGAGTTATCATTAATGCAATTTTCTGGCTCAGACCTTTTCTTTAAAATAATCTTAGAAATTGAATGTAATTGTTTCTATTTCAGGGTATGTTTGTTTTAAATAGGTTCAAATGGATAGGGTCACTATTCCAATGAATCCTCAAGAAATAAAGGAAACATTCTTGCCAATTCTGACAAAGACACATTTTTCAGTCTAAAGATATAGTAAACTTAAAAAAAGCTATATCCAAGTTATTGATTTTGAGGTGGC
This sequence comes from Gracilinanus agilis, assembly GCF_016433145.1. NCBI lineage: Eukaryota > Metazoa > Chordata > Mammalia > Didelphimorphia > Didelphidae > Gracilinanus > Gracilinanus agilis. The sequence goes on from NC_058132.1 coordinate 576,780,063, forward strand.
ATATCATAATAGTAGCTTTACTCTCTTTATGTTTCTGTCTCTGTCTCTATCTCTCTATGTCTGTCTCTCATTTATCAAAAATCTGTTTCCATTATTCCATTTCCAAAAGCATTACTATCTGTCACCACTATAATTTTAATATAATATTTGAAAAGATAGAAGAGAAATGCCTTACTACTCAGACTATCGATTCTAAAACAATAGTAATGGCCTTTAATATTTTTTTATTTAGAATATTTTCCCAGGGTTACATGATTAATGATCCCCCGTTTCCTGCTCTCTCATCCTCACTCCCAAAGTTGGCAAGCAGTTTCACTGGGTTATACATGTGTCACTGTTCACAACAGATTTGTTTGTTAATTGTATTTGCAGTAGAGTGATCCTTTAACATCAAAACTCAAATCACATCCCTATTGCACTATATGATCAAGCATATGTTTTTCTAATGCATTTCTGCTTCCACAGTTCTTTCTCTGGATGTGGATAATGTTCTTTCTCACAAGTTCCTCTGGATTGTCCTGGGTCATTGCATTGCTGCTGTTAGAAAAGTCTATTACATTCGATTTTGCCATAATGTATCAGTTTCTATGTACAGTGTTGTTCTGGTTCTGCCCCTTTCACTCTGCATCAATTCCTTGAAGTCATTCCAATTCACGTGAAATTCCTCCATGTCTTTATTCCTTTCAGTACAATAATATTCTGTCACCAACAGATACCAAAATTTGTTCATCCATTCCCAAATTGATGGACACCCCCTCGTTTTCCAATTTCTTGCCATCACAAAGAGCATGACTATGAATATTTTTGTATGTCTTTTTCCTTATTATCTCTTTGGATTACAAACCCAGCAGTGGTATGGCTGGGTCAAAGGGCAGATATTCATTTAAAGCCCTTTACACATGTTCCAAATTGCCCTCCAAAATGGTTTGACCAATTCACAACTTCACCAGCAGTATATTAGTATCCCAATTTTGCCATACACCCTTCAACATTTATTATTTTCCTTTGTTGTCATATTGGCCAATCTGCTAGGTATGAGGTTGTACCTCAGAGTTGTTTTAATTTGTATTTCTCTAATCAGAAAGGATTTAGAACACTTTTTCATGTGTGTATTGATAGTTTTTATTTCATCATGTGAAAACTACCTATTCATGTCCCTTCACCATTTGTCAGTTGGGGAATGGCTTGGTTTTTTTTTTGTAGATTTGACTTAGTTCCTTATACATTTGGAAAATTAAACCTTTGTCAGAGTTTTATTATTAAAATGTTCTTCCAGTATGTTGCTTTCCTTTTAATTTTGGTTGTATTGCTTTTACGTGCACAAAAATATTTTAATTTGATATAATCAGTCATTCATTTTAATTTTTCAATGTTCTCTGTCTCTTACTTGGTCTTTAATTCCTTCCTTTTCCATAGACCTGACAGATATAATAAGTTATGTTCACCTAATTTATTTATGATTTTACTCTTTATATTTAAGTCATTTTCCCATTTTGAATTTATCTTGGTATAGGATGTAAGATGTTGATCTAAACCTAATCTCTTCCATAAGGTTTTCTAATTTTTTGAGCAGTTTTTGTCAAATAGTGAGTTCTTGTCCCCAAATCTGGGGTCTTTGGGTTTATCAGACACTAACTTACTGAGGTCATTTACTCCTAGTCTATTCCATTGATCCACACTTTTGTCTCTTAGCCAGTACCATTTTGTTGGAATTTCTCTTTCTAACTCCTGATGCTGAGTTGTCTTGTAAATATATAGAAATACTGATGATTTATGTGGGTTTATTTTGTATCCTGCAACTTTGATAAAGTTGTTCATTATTTCCACTAGCCTCTAAGTTGATTTTTGGAGGTTCTTTACATATACCATCATATCATATCATTTGCAAAGCTTAGTCTCCTTGTCGAATACTTTAATCCCTTCAATTTCTTTTTCTTTTCTAATCACTACTGCTAGCATTTCTAGTACAATATTCAATAAAAGAGGCGATAATAAGCATCCTTGCTTCACTACTGATCTTATTGGGAAGGCTTCTAACTTGTCCTCATTGCCAATGATACTTGCTGATTATTTTTAATGTATACTGTTTATTATTTTGAGGAATGGCCCTCCTATTCTTATATTTTCTAGTGTTTTTTTAATAGGAATGGATGTTATATTTTGTCAAAGGCTTTTTCTGAATCTATTGAAATAATCAGGTGATTTCTGTTGGTTTGGTTATTGATATGGTCAATTATGTGGATGATTTTCCTAATATTAAGCCATCTTTGTATTCCTGGTATACACCACACTTGATCATAGTAGATAATCCTTGTGATCACTTGCTGGATTCTTTTTACTGGTATTCTATTTAAGATTTTTGCATCTATATTCATTAAAAAGATTGCTCTGTAGGTTTCTTTCTCTGTTTTTGGTCTGCCTGGCTTTGGAATTAGTACCGTATTTTTGTCATGAAAAGAATTTGGTAATACTCCTTCTTTGCTTATTTTGTCTTTAAATGTTTGATAGAATTCACTTGTGAATCCTAGCCCTGGAATTTTTTTCTTAGGAAGTCCCTTAATGTCTTGTTCAGTTTCTTTTTTCTGATATGGGATTTTTTAAGAATTCTGTTTCTTCTTATTAACATCTGTGCATTTATATTTTTATAAATATTTACCCATTTCATCTTGATTATCATATTTATTGCCAGATAATTGAGCAAAGTAGTTCTTAATAATTGCATTAATTCCTTCTTTATTAGAGATGAGATTGCCCCTTTCATCTTTCATACTGTGAATTTGATTTTTTCTTCCTTTTTGACTAGCACTTTATCTACTTTATTTGTTTTTTTTTAAGTACCAGTTCCTAGTCTTATTTATTAGTTCAATAGTTCTTTTACTTTTAATTTGATTAATTTCTCCCTTAAATTTTCCCCTGAGTGCTGCTTTAGCTGTATCACATAGGTTTTGGTATGATGTCTCCTCATTGTCATTCTCTTTAATGACATCTGTAATTGTTTCTATGATTTCTTCTTTGATCCACCTGTTTTGAAGAATTAGATTATTTAGTTTCCAATTAATTTTAAATTTGCCTTTCCATGAACCCTTGTTAATTATAATTTTTATTGCATTGTGATCTGAAAAAGTGGAATTTATCATTTCTGCTTTTCTGAATTTATTTGCAATATTTCTATGCCCTAGTACATGGTTGATCTTTATATATGTATCATGTACTGTTGAGAGGAAGACATATTCATTTTTATCCCTGTTCACTGTTATTCAGATATCTATTAATTCTATTTTTTTCTAGCATTTGATGACTTCCTTTACTTCTTTTTTATTTTATTTTATTTTTTTGGTTCAATTTATCTAGTTCTGAAAGTGGAAGGTTAAGAACGCCCACTACTATGGTCTTACTATCTATTTCCTTCTTGAGCTCCTACAAGTTTTCCTTTAGAAATCCAGATGCTATACCATTTGGTGCATAAATGTTTACTAATAATATTAATTTATTGTTTATAGTGCTTTTTAGCAAAATATAATTTCCTTCCTTATTTTTTAATTAGATCAATTTCTACTTTGGCTTTGTCTATTATGATTGCCACTCCTTTTTTTTTTTGTTTGTTTGCTTTTTTCTTTAGTAGATGCATAATATATTCTGCTCTAGCCTCTTATCTTGAATCTGTGTGTGACACCTTGCCTCAAATGTGTTTCTTGTAAACAACATATAGTACGATTTTGTTTTTTAATTCATTCTGCTATCAGCTTCTGTTTAATGGGTGAGTTCATCCCATTCACATTAATCATTATGATTACTAACTGTGTATTGCCCTCCATCAAATTTTCCCCTTTGTATCCTGTTCTATTCCCTTTCACGCTATTCCTCCTCACCAGTATTTTTCTTTTTGTTGTTCCTTTCCCCCTCCCTAGTTCCCTGTCCCTTCTATTATCCCATGCTTCCCTTGTCTTGTTCTGCTTCTACTTCTCTATAGGATAAGATAGAATTCTATGCCTCACTGAGTACACTGGTTTTTCCCTCTCTGAGCCAGTTACAAGGAGAGTAAAGTTTAAGCATTGCTGTCACTACCCTTATCCTGCCCTCTCTAAATGGATTTTTCTCACCTCTTTATATTATATAATTTGCCCCATATTTCTCTCCCTTTCCTTTTCTCTCAGTACAACCCTCTCTTTCAGCTCTGTATTGATTTTTACATGTCATTCATATGCACACATATATCATACATGCATATCATTTTATATCATATTTACATATACATCATATCATCATATACACCATATTATCTTATCCAACTTACTTTTCCACCCTCTTTCTGAGTAAATTCCTTCTATCTTCTCTACTACTGAGAGTAATTTTTGAGAATTATAGAAATTCTCTTTCCATGTAGACATATAGACATTTTTTAACTTAATGAGTCCCTTAAATTTTCTCTTTCTTATTTACCTTTCTGGACTTCTCTTGTGTCTTGTATTTGGCCTTCAATTTTTTTAAAGATCTGGCTTATTCTTCAGGAATGCTTGGAAATCTTCTATCTTATTGAATGACCATTTTTCCCCTGAAAGAGTATTCTGAGCTTTGCTGGATAGGTAACTCTGAGTTGTAAACCCAAATCTTTTGCCTTTCTGAATATCATAGTCCATGCCTTCTGATCCTTTAATGTAGAAAGTGCTAGGTCCTTAGTGATTCTGATTGTAGCTCCATGTTACTTGAATACTTTTGTTCTGGATGTTTGAAGAACTTTTTCTTTGGCTTGGTGGCTCTTGAATTTGACTATTACATTCCTGGAAGTTGTCAGTTGAGGATTTCTTTCTGTAGACAATCTGTGAATCCTTTCCATTTCAATTTTATTTTCTTGTTCAAGGATCTCTGGGCAGTAATCTTTGATGATTTCTTGTAATATAATATAGAAGTTTTCTTTTCTTCATCATGGCTTTCAAATAGCCAATAATTCTCAGGTTGTCTCTCCTAGATTTATTTTCTAGGTTTGTTGTTTTTTTAATAAGATATTTTATGCTTTCCTCTGTTTTTTTTTCATTCCTTTGATTCTGCTTTATTGTTTCTAGATTTGATCATTAAATTATTGGTTTCTAAATGGTCAATTTTGATTTTTAATGCCTGATTTTCCTTTGTCAGTTTTTGGTTTTTCTTTTTCAATTGATCCATTTCTTCTTGCATCACTTTCATTTCTCTTCCCTACTTTCCCTCTAGCTCTAATAATTGGTTTTTGAAGTCTTTTTTTGAGCTCTTCCAGAATCTGTATCCAATCAATATTTTTCTTTTGGACTTTTGGTGTGTTTCCTTTGCTTTTGCTGTGTCTACAACTTGTTCTTTGTTTCCATAAAAAGTCTTTAGAATTTGGTGCATTTTTGATTGTTTGTTCATTTTTTCCTATTTAAATATAGGTTGGCTCTGTTTTTTGGGGTGTTTGAAACTTACATTTCAGTCCTTCCTTGATGTTATTTTCAGCTTATTTTCTGAGTTGTTACTAGTTTACCAGATGGTGTGAGGACTGAGATCTCTATAGAGCACAGACAGACAGAGATCTCCTAGTTGTCCCCAGTCTGGCCCTCTGCCGGAGGCTCCTTCAGCAGTCTCAGGGCTCTGCTTCCACAGCTGTGTTCCCGTCTGCACAGTGCTCCCACTCGAGGTCCAAGCCTGGGCTTGAGAATGTTGTGTGTGCCTAGGGCAATGCCTTCACCCACACAGGTGCTAAGGAAGTCCGTGTGCATTCTTTAGCCTCTTGGGGTCCTAAGTCTTGCTGCTCTCAGGAACAGGCCCTGGAGCTGCCAATGACTTAATGGGTGCCCCAAACCTGCTTTAACTCTTGTTCGCTGGCCTTGGCGTTGTACGTGGTGTGAGGGGTGGGGGAGGGGCTTCTTCCTCTCATGTTTTAGAGAGAGCTGTTTCACCCCTTTATAGTGTGGAAATGCCCCGATTCCACAAACCTTCAATGCTGCTCCCTGTTGTGAGGTCCCTTCTTTCGTCTGGATTTGTTTTTATGTCCCCTTGAGGAGTCCTGTATGCTTCGGTTAGGAGAGATCAAGCAGCTGCTCCTTACTCTGCTGCCATCTTAATTGAATGTCCTCTATGTAGCATATTTTTGAAGGACTAAAAGCCAACTCCTCCAAGTTTCGGATATACCAAATTCCAGCCTTATGATTAGTCAGTTGCCTAGAATAGAAACTAAAACACATCAGGGTTGACACTGAAGGGTTGGGACTTTTTTTGCCCCAAAATTATATCGTTAATGTGCTATCACCTGTGCTCTTCCTGCCCAAATGGTTAGTTAATATTAATGAGTATGGAGAACTTGGGGATGCATGGATAGAGTGCCAGGTCTGAAGTCAGAAAAATCCTCTTCCTCAGTTTGAATCTGGTCTCAGACATTTAATAGCCATGTGTCTCTGATAAGGTCACTTAATCTTGTTGCCTCAGTTTCCTTATCTACAAAATAAGCTAGAGAAGGAAATGGAAAAGTGATCCATCATCTTTGCCAATAAAATCCCAAATAGGATTACAAATTGTAAGACATGACTGGAAAATTACTGAAAAATCAATAAGTAAATTATTTTTAATTATTCATTAATTTATTCATTAATTATCAAGTTTCCTAACTTTTTGAAAGTATTATTCACTCAGGTGGTAAAATAAGAACCAAGCGTGTCCCCAAATCTTCCAGTATATATGAAGTTGAGAGGAAAATGGAATCAGACTTAAATAGCATATGTGACAATGGGACAACTCACAGCTCCTGGAAATTCTTTGGCTAAAGTTTTAAGATATTTCTGGTATTTATTATGAAGGGTTTTTTTCTGGGTTCTTTCTAGAACTCTGAAATTGAGTCATTTATTTCCTTTTTCCCAGTGCAGATACAGCCACTAACTGCTCTGAGCATGCTTTTAGGATGAGATTACATAATACCACCAACCTATGATGTCCAAGTACAAAAAGGGTTAATGGGGAGGAGACAAAGACTGAGACATTTCTGAGTGAAGGGAAGATATCAGGGAAGATATTCAGGACATGGAGAAGAGTTTATGTCAGAGGCAATTACAGTCTATTCTAGTTGAGTAGCTGTGTACCATAAAAAGAAAGAGACTAATGGGAAAGATATCAACAAGTTAGAGATGATTAAATTTGACATCAGATTGTATTTGTAGTATATTTCTAAGTAAGGAACCCAAAAAATAAAAGTAAAAAATTCCAAAGTTACGAGTCAGAGAACTTGAGCTCAAAATCTGATATGCTAAAAACATTAAAATGCTTTTCTTGCTAGAATGATCTTTAAGGAAGCAAAGATTTTATCTATCCTGAATTATACAATTTTGTTTGCCCATTCATTTCAGTTTTATGTAGTATTAAATATTAAATGATGAGTACTAAATAACTAATCATAAAAGTTTTGTCCACAAATCAAGCTAAAAAAAATCAATGAAAATATGAGTTTATTCTCCCTTGTCATTCTATTTTACTCAGACAAATGGAAAGCCACTCTAGAATCTGATGAAAAGATTGAGAGGATATTCCAGAGAATATTCCAGTCAAAGATGAGGAGGGTCAAGAAAGGAGTTTAGATTTTGTTAGGAAGGAAAAGCTGTTGAAAGTTTTGTAACAGGGTAGAGTCATGATTAAAGTATTATTTTAGAATGGAATTATGCTTTTATGATTTAAGTTCCCTAAACAGGCCTATAAAAGATTGAACTGATATTTCACCTTGGCAATATCTCTCCATTATGATCCCTTCTCTTCTCTGATAGTGCTCCCAGTTGATACAGATGCACATCACTTAATGTCTCTACTATTGTAATAACCTACATGCTGGTGGTTTTCATACCTCAAGTTTCTAGCTATGTAAATCCATCCTCTACTCATCCACTAAAGTTATTTTGTTAAAGTACAGATCTGATTCACATAGTTGGACCTAACCAATTGGGAAAATATTAATTTCTTATGGATATGTTGAGCTAATATAACAAAAATGACAATCTACCTAAAGTAATTTACCTATTCAGTGACATGCAATTAAAATCCCAAAATTTATTTCATAGAGCTAGAAAAAATAATAAGGAAATTCATGTGGAACAAAAAAGGTGAATAATATCAAGGGAATTTAATTTTTAAAAAAGAATAAAGGAGGCCCAGCAATACGTGAATCTCAAATTATATAATAAAGTGGTAATCATCAAAAATCTGGTACTGGTTAAGAAATAGCATAGTGGATCTATAGAACAGGTTAGGTAACGAACACATAATAGTTAATGACTACAGTAATCTAGTGTTTGAAAATTCCAAAGATCCTAGATTTTGGGACAATAACTCACTATTTGACAAAAACTACTGGGAAAATTGCAAAATAACATGGCAGACCCTAGGCATAGAATGATATCTTAAACCACATACCAAGATAAAGTCAAAATGGATATTTGATCTGGAAATAAAGGGTAACATCATAAACAAATCCATGGAACACAGAATGATTTACTTGTCAGAGTTTTGGATGAGGAAAAATTTATGACCAAAGAAAGACATAGGAGACATTACAAAAAATGAAATGGATAACTGATTATATTATATGAAAAAAGTTTTTATGCCAGTAAATCAAATGCAATCAAGATTAGAAGTGAAGCAACAAATTGGAAGCAGGGTATTTTATAGCAACTATCTCTGACAAAGACCTCATTTTTCAAATACATAGAAAACTGTGTCAAATTTATGAGTACAAAGCATTCCCCATTTGATAAATATTGAAATATATAAGTAAGGAATTCTCAAGGGAAGAAACTTAAACAACCTATAGTTATATAAGAAAAATGCTTGAAATCATTATTGATTAGAGAAACAAAAATTAAAACAACCTTAAGATACCATCTTATACCTGTCAGACTGTCTCATATGACTAAAAAGGAAAATGATAAAAGTTGGAGGGGATGTGGAAAATTGAAATTAATGCATCATTGGTGGAACCATGAATTGATTTGAACCTTCTCAAGAGCCATATGGAACTTTGACTCAGCAATACATCTGATGAGAGAGTGACCAGAGAGAGGAAAAGGACCCATTTGTACAAAAAATTTAGCCACTTTTTTTTTGAGTTGGGAAAGAAATGGAAACTGAAGGAAGGTCCATAAATTAGGGAATGGCTGATCAAGTTGCAGTATATGTGGAATATAGTTTTGCACCATAAAAAAATGACATACCAGTTAAGTTTAGAAAAACTTGGAAAGACATATGAACTGATGCAAAGAAAAGTGAGCAGAATCAAGAGAACACTGTATACAGTAACAGAAATATTGTGCAATGATCAAATTTTGAGAAATAAACTATTACCAGCAAAACAAGATTCCAATAAAATAATCACAAAGGACTCACAAAGAAGCCCCTTTTGAGGGTATATGTATTTCAATTTCATTATAAAATTCAATTTAATTTTTTAATAATGACAATTTCTTTTCTCTCTTCCTATCTCCCTTATTCTATTGAAAAAGCCACCCTTTGTTTGTAAATATTCATAGCTAAACAAAACAAATTTGTTCTTTTACTTCTCCTCCTGACACAGTGCAGCAGTTCATACTCTTGTGTCTATTTTTCAGAAACCATTTTCCTCATCATGTTAAAGATCAAATCACATTCCATTATATCCATACATTATTATTATTTCACCATTTATAATTGATGAATACATAAATATTTTCCAGGTTTTTCATTACAAAAATATGTTTTACTATTTTTTGAATATATAGCTTCCTTTATTCTCTCTTTACTATTACTGGAGTAAACAACTAATAGTATCATCATTAAGGCAATGAGCCACAGTTTACTAACTTTTGGAGAGTAGTTCCAAATCACTATCCAGAAAAGCTGGAATAATTTACAGTTATGCAAATCACATATTAAATACTCCAGTTTTCTCATAAGCATTTTAACATTTATCATTTTGGTCAGTTTTGTCACAATATAATAAATATGAAATGGAACTTCAGAGTTGTTTTAATTTAGATTTCTCTAATTATTAAGAATTTGGAATTCCTTTGTGGCTTTCATTAGCCTGGACTCTCTAATTAAATCAAAGAGAAGCTTGTTTACCCTGGCTATATAATTAAATTCATTACACTTAAATACCTTCCCTTTATATTTTTGGATGATGGAATTGGTATTGTATAAGGAGAAATTCTCATAACAAAAAAGCCTACTGAATTTGAGATGCCAACAAAGATACCAAGAGAAAATAGTGTGTTGGTGCTTGGAGATTTATGACTAAAACTCAGAAGAAACATCAGGTATTCCTGGAATAGGCATCTTACACATGGACATGATATTTATATTTATGTGAACAAATAAATTCTCCAAGGTTATGGCATACAGAAAGAAAAAGCACAAGACAAAAAAACTGGCAATTTAAAAACATCCACCATTTCAGGGAAGATGAAGAAGAGAGAGTAGAAGAAAAAGAATGGTTAGTACAGAGAAAGAAGCAAGACCTTGTACTGACATAGAGGAGCCAGACATAAAGAACAGATACCATCTCTGAAGATTTGGACACATTCTAAAATATTCATAATATTCTTAATTTTCACTGTGATTAAAATTAGCCCTGCACACTATTTTATAATTAAGGTGCACTTTAATAAGTAGAAGGCTTGTATGAGGGTATGGGGAATGATGTTGAGAAAGCCAATGATGGTGGTATACTCCTTTAAAGATTAAAAATAAAAGTGAATATTGCTTAACAAAATGACTCAGGAGAGATAATTTTTTTGGGGGGGAGAGGGAATATTATTTTGTTTTGTTTTGAAACTCAGTCTTCAACATTTTGCAGCTTCTTTACAGAGGGGTTGACCATAAAGATTATGAATGGATAGGTGCTGCAATGGGGGTTGGTGAGAGCAGGTATGGCTCTGAGTAAATAAGCAATTATTCATTCCCTGATGCTTAGAAATATTCTGCTTATGTACAAGAGATATTTTCCAAACTTCAATACTAAATAGCATCACATGGTGAAAAAATACTTTGGTATATCTTTAAGGTTGAATGTGAAAAGAATGTATGTCACATATGCTGAGGGCACATAGTCTTTTAATAACTGATATATAATGTACACATCTAGTTTTCTTGTTTTATTCTGTGTTTGCTATTGGCAGGAAGCTGCTGGACTTTCTTATGGTTTAACCTGGACTTTTCCCTAACATAAAATTGAGGGTTTTAATTTTTTTTCCTCTCTAATATCTCTTATCCATTTCTAGATACAAAGACTTCCTCTTATTGGCTGCATCTCCTGAATCTTGGACATCCTCTATTTCAGAATCCTGGAATTAATTGTGACCAAAAGAATTTGCTTTAAAAGATTCATTTCTTTAGACGTATTCTTTAAAAGGAAAGAGACAGAGACAGAGACAGAAAGTGAGAGAGAAAAAAAACAAGTCACCATGTATCAGGAAATAAATCTGATAAAGCTTTCCTGAAATTCACAAACTGACACTAGACACTTTTTATGTAATCATTAAGAATCTTCAAGAACATTGTTTTATTAATCCTTTGAATTAGGAACGAATAACAAAACCTAAGACTACTTACGGAGGCACAGAAAGGGTAAATTACTTGCCAAAAATAGAATAACAACATCAAAGACAAAGCAAAGAGTAAAACTGAGTAACCATTCCAATGAAGTAATTCTTAACAGTTAAGATAACAAAGAAAAAAGTATTTCAATATAATAAAAAATAGAGAAATAAAAATATTTGGGAAACAAAGATAGCTATTTCTAAAAAAATAAATTGAGAAGTAGATTCTCTCAGCCATAATATTAAGCTGTTCTGTTTATTCTAAATGTAGTTTGAACATGATCAGTCTTTAGTCTACAGTAGAAAGCCTTTCCTCATTTTTCTCATTGTCTTATTTGCTTCTACCCTAAAACTTAAAATGGATACATATCAATAGGTATAAAGAGATATAGAAGAAAAGGAAAATGTTATTCAGTTTGAATTTACAAATATATATGTGTGCATATATGCTTATCTATACATGGATATGTGTGTAAGTGTATATATGTTTTATATATTTTCTTTTGTTTTTATCATTTTATATTTATTAAAATTTATCAGTACAACTTAATCAGATTTCTGAGTTCAAAAAACTAAATTTAGTCAAATCTACATAAAATATCCAAAAACACAAAAATAAGTGGAAAACAAAAGAAAGGGTATTCTTTAACAAATCCCTAAAATCTAAGGGAAAAATGAAAATATGAAGTTTAAGCCACTCACTCAACCATTTTTGTCTTCATTGGTTCCAGGACTGGACCTGTATATAATGTGCATATAATGTAGATAATGTGTAAATATGAAAAATGATAAAGGCTGGTATAAATATATAAATTAGTATTTTAATTAAAGCCATGTTGATAGATAAAGTTATCAGACCACGCTCTTGTAAGCATTCAAAACTGCCGCCTCCATTACTGCCTCCTAGCCAAGCGCCTACTCACAAAAAGAGCGAGCCTACTGGCAAAAAAGACCACTCCCTCCTAACCCAGGAGATTTAAGCTCTCCCCTGCGTCAAGACCAGAAACGGAAACCCGTTGGACCACGGGAAATGTAGTTTGATACATTTCCCAAATTTCACTTTTACAATTCCCCGTGAGGTCCGGCAAAAAAAAAGTTAGTCCTTTTTTCTTCGCTGGACCTGTAAAAATAAACTTCTAAATTTTTCAGGAAATTGGGGATAAAAGAAATAGATGAACAAATGGTTAAAATTAGACGCATTGACAAAAAACCAATTTGGGGGGCTGTCCCCCACTGGCACAACAGTGTACAATTAAAACAATACATACAACTCAATTTCAACTCCCCATAGTTCAATCAACTGCACCCCAAAGTTCAAAGTTTGGTCTTCATGGTACAGTGAAGGCTTTTCAGACATCTTCATGGTGTCTTCACCAAAACAAGTTCGTCGTCTGGATTTTGGGGAGTTGGCAAGATCCTTATTCTGAAATTATACTCAAAAGAATTTAAACTTTACATTATAGATTACAAAACATACATTTTCTTCTAAGATTTATACAATTTAATATTCAATTCCCCGTGAAATTACTCCTAAAAGAGTTAAATATACATATATTTTTACATTATCGAATTTTAAAAACTTAACAGATATCCCCGTGAGGTAAATCTTAAACACACCTTTTTTTCTAAAAAAAAGGTACCTCAGGTCAGCTAAGGATGAGTGGCTGATTCCTGGGGGTTATATGAAGTCAATTGGCAAAATAAAAAGAATAAAATTCAAGAAAAAAGAATAAAAATTAACTTGTGAATGAAATGTGCAAAAATCTGGGGAAAATAAACTTAGACCTTTGAATGAAGGCCTAATTAAAGTGAATTCAGCAGTGTGCAATTACCCATTCAGGGCCAGGACTTAAGGAAAATGTCTCTCTCTGATCTGACTTATCATCAGCTTTTTAGGGAAGTGAGCCAAATAAATAACCAATCTTAGGTGCTTTCTAGGAATCTAAGTTGAGGGGACCCACGTCCTCTAAAGTTTTAGAAAAGACTGGGACTCCAGGACTCAAACCCCAACTTCAAGCTCTAAAGTATTGGCATAGAACTGCTATTTTGCAGATCTTAGTCAGTCAAGTCTCTGACCATGTGCTTTCTTTAGCACTATTAATGGCTTTCATATTCCCTTCTGGAATCAGAGAGGCATTTAAATCAGTCCTATAGGCTCAGGTATTTGCTGTAAAATCAGAAAAAGGATAAATAATGATTATATATGTACTTCCAGTACAAGATGAGAAAAAGGAGAAAATCAATTTCTCTCATTAAAAAATGTTTTAAAAATCAAAAATATATATATCTTAGAACTAGAAGGGTTATGTTACCCAAAAATGAGACTTTCTGTGAGAGAAAGTGGGTTTTACAAAATAGCAGATTCACAATGCACATTCAGATAGAGTACCATTATTTCCAATAGCACATTTTAAAACAATAAATAATGATGTTCAAAATCATATACTTGTTACAACTTTTAACCCTTGGCAAATGCTGTTATTGCTTCCATAGCAAAGAATATACAGGAGCTCCTTGACTCTCTGTATTTAAAAAAAATCCTGGGTAGGAAATGCTTCTACCCATTTAAGGCAATAATATCTCTTATAATAAAATATATAAAGGCTTTATCCTTTAAGACAACAATTCTTAAGGATTTAAAGTAAAAGTTAAAAAGATCTCTTGTAAAATTACAAGGTAATATTCAAAGCATGGAAAACTTTCAAGGTTCTTTGCAATTACCAAGACAGAATAAATTTTTAAAGACATGTGCTCTATAAATCCAGTAGTATCAGATCAACAAGCTGGTCAAAACCTCTTACCAGTTCTAATAGATTTTTCTCATTATTTGGGAGTTACAATAAAATCATAACAGAATTAATCTAGCAGCCACAAACTACATTAACTTAAAATGATTCAGTGTAACAGGAAAATCAATGAAATAAGCAAGATTAATTTACAAAACACTAATTAGCAAAATACAGTAAGATACAGTCTTTTTAAAACAGAAATAAAGCTCATTCAGTTCCGAGGTTTTAAAAGTTCACCCCTGGTTTCAATTTAAGGTTCTTTTGATTGATTTCTGCTGAGTTTAAGGGTTTTTTTTCCAAGTTCAAAGTTCTGAGCAGTTATTGGGGTGAATATTTCTCCCTTGAGTTCAGTTTTTTAATCACAAGCAAGTCTAAATAGGCCATTCTGCCCCATTAAGGGTAAACGCTAGGTCCACGTGGTGTCGGGTCATTGTAGAAAATCCCACATGGAGCTTGTGTGGGTGGCCAAATTAGGTCTTTAGAGAAACACGTGGAAGGCTAGAATGTCTCCTATAAGAAAGTAGAGAGGAAGGGGAATATACCCAAATCGTTCGCGGCAGGAACTGAAGCAGTCTCTGGAGGTCAAGATCTAGGCAAGTCCGGACTGGGTTCCTTGTTGGGGCTCGGGGTTCTGGACTCCAGCAGTCAGGATTGGAGACCACAGGCACTCGAACAATGGTGTAGGCTTGTAGTCAGGAGATCAGCAGTAGGAATGTAGATCAGTGGCAGAGACAGTCTGGCTGGGCTCTGGGATCTTAGTGCAAAGCCAAAAGCCCGAATCGGCTGGCCTGACCTCCCTCCCAAGGTGGCTTGGGCTGGACTGGCCGGCTGAGTCCCACTGGAGGCAAAAACGTGCTCTTGCTTTTAGCAAAAGCATGGCAAGGAAAGCCACTTTCCCTTTTAAAAAAGGTGCTCAAAAGAGCTGAGCCAGATGGCCAAAAAGCAGGCATGGCTATAGTTAGGCTATCTGGAAGATTTAGAGTTCGAATTTCAACCTTCTGGTTCGCCAAATTATTAATATGAAAAATGATAAAGGCTGGTATAAATATATAAATTAGTATTTTAATTAAAGCCATGTTGATAGATAAAGTTATCAGACCACGTGCTTGTAAGCATTCAAAACTGCCGCCTCCATTACTGCCTCCTAGCCAAGCGCCTACTCACAAAAAGAGCGAGCCTACTGGCAAAAAAGACCACTCCCTCCTAACCCAGGAGATTTAAGCTCTCCCCTGCGTCAAGACCAGAAACGGAAACCTGTTGGACCACGGGAAATGTAGTTTGATACATTTCCCAAATTTCACTTTTACAAATGTGTATATAATGTTTTTGGTATAAAATGTTTTTGCAAGGTTTCTGTACATAGTAACTATAAGGTGAATTTAGTTTAATATCTTTAGGTTTTGTTTCTATAGAGTATAGTCAGAATTGTGTTATACTGTAACTGTAAATATTTGGAATTTTATGTAATGTGTAACTTACATGTTGCAAGATTTTTTTCTTTTTTCTTTCTTTTTCTTTTGTTTTCTCCTTGTTTCTAAAATAGAATATAGGATAGTTTAGTTCGTAAGATATGTTGGGGAAGAGAACTCTTCCCAAAGGATCTCAGGGGGGATACTGTTATAAGAAGTTTTCATAATTTCACTATTATCTCATTAAGAACAGAATTTTTAGGTTAGAGGGAGTTATTTAATTCACTCTGTCTCTTTAAGAGCAGAAGTTGTCTTTATCTCATGCTGCCTCTTTAAGAGTAGAGTTTAAAAGGGAAGGCTGGAGTTGGCAGAGCTCATCTCTCCATTGTCTGAGGGAGCAAGAGTTCTGGGGGTTTCTGTGTTGGTCTCTCTGTCAAGAGGATCTGACAGTTTATTTCTGACAGTTGGATTTTATATACTAGGTTAAGGAGGTGTTTGGAGAAAAAAAAGACTTTTTGATTAGTGTTCACTGATTAGTTAGTTAAGATAGATTGTGAATTTAATCATAATTAGAGGGAGTAGATTTACTTTGACCTGCTATATAAGGCATGAAGATCCATAGATTTAGGGTTTATTAGAGACTTTAGAATAAGGTTTAGAATTTTAGACATAGTATAAGAATTAAGAGATATACTATCCTATATCCCTACTCTCTTCTGAATAAATAGGTATTAGTGGTGTACCAAATTGACCTCTGCAACTTTTATCAATTCCCACCAACAATATTTACTCCACAACAGACTCATGGTCAGGTTTTTTATCTTTACTTTATGCCTTACTTCTTGACTCTGATTTTCAGTATTTTTAATAAGCATCTGATCTTATCTTCTTATGTTTGTACTTTGTAATTTTCAAACTCTGTCTGTACTATTTTGATTTCTTGAGTTTTGTTATATTTGGGAAGCTGTAAAATGCCAAGAGTCTTGTAGCAATCAAATCTCTCTGATCCTTTGGTCTATGGAGGGACACACACATACACAGACTTGACTTAAGGGAGGGGCACTATCTTGTCAAAGCACTCCTTCACTTCCCTCCTCCCACTAGGCAGTTAGAAAGTCAGTTACACTATGGATATGGTGGGCAATATGACTAACTATCTTCTGGGCCCAGACAGTAGGTTAGGAAAGGCTGAACTCCTAAATAACTTTCTCTAAACTATTTACCCATAGGATTGAATAGGAGAGAATAGGAGAAGCTTGATGTCTTTGAAGCTCACAGGCACAGAGGATAGGTTTTACTTCTGGGCTACAAAGCAAGAGGAACTCAGCTTGAGGACGTTGTGAGTATATCCCAAATATGTAACTAGGCACTGCTCCCAATTGATAACAATTTTAATAATAAGGTGGGATTGGGAAGGAAAGGAGAAGGAATAAGGATTGATAAGGTCTGGGAAGCCCTCAAACTGTTATGTCCAAGCAGCCCTTCCCCCCCAAAAGGGGAAAGGCAATTTGAATAGCTAATCTGCTCTCTATCCCTATAAATATTCTTCCTCTATGTCTAAATAAACAGAGATAACCTGTGAAGTAGTTAAATGTCAAATCAAGGTAAAGCAGGTTGGCAGCTAGGAACTAAAATGGCTTTGCTCAGATTCAAGCCTCAAGCCTCAAAAGTAACCCAGGACCCAAGACCCAGCAAGCCAAGTGACCTGCCTACTCTAATTCCCAGGCTCCAACTCCATTAACTGCCTTAATTGCCCCCTCTCTCAGAGTTCTCAGGGGGCCCTCTGGAATTCTGAGCTATAGCCTGAACCCCCCTTTGCAGCTTGAATTCCTCTCTGCAATATGAATCTCAGAGTTTAAACTGTAATTAACAGTATTTTTTTTTCCTCTCTACTTTTGTCTCAGCTGGTGTTACCATGACTTTTTCTTTGCGTGACTTTTTTTTTTCATTTTGACTGTTTTCTTTGTTGTGTGAACTCTTTGCTTCTTTGTTTTTACTTTTTTCTTTGTTCCTCCTTGACTTTCCTCTCTCCCTGAACTCCTTGACTCTCTCCTCCTCTTTTCTTAACATCTAGATTTTTCAGGTGTTCTTTTCTTTCTTTACTCTTTTATCACCCTCTTCTGATTCCTTTTCTCAGTACTATAGTACTTTTTGCTCCTCCTACAGCTTCAGTCTTTATTCCTAAATCTGGTTCTTCTTTCTTTGTCCCTGTTTCTGCTTTACTCCCTTGTTCAGTCATTGGAGTTGTGTCTTCCTTTGTCAATTCATGTTCTCTGTGACTTGGCTTACTTATCTTTGTGTTAACTTCTGCTACTGTCATGTTCATCATTAAGTTAATGATATCTAATGGACTATAAACCTACTGGTGAGATAGAGAAATGTCTATTCCAAGCATGTGAAGATTGCCCCAGTGGAATGAGAAGATGAGGACTATTTGTTCTTACATTTATCAAGGCAGTTGAAACAGCCACTGTGGAAATCTTACAGCATGATCAGACATGAAAGATGGTATCATTCATTGCATTTTTTGGTGGAGTATCACATAGATCCATTTTTACTTTACCACACAGAGGAAAATAATTTTGAACCTGAAAGTAGAGGAGAAAAGGGAGAAGCAATGTTGAGATTTTCAAGCTTTTTGAATAATCAATAGAAACAATGTTTGAAATGTAGAAATATGAGAAATCTTTTTTAAAAATTTCCCTAGCTTTTAATATGATTTTCATATGTAGGCAAAAAGAAAGAGGAGACCAGTGGGAAAGTAAGTTGCTGGTAAAGATACGGTGTTAAGCCGAACTTAAAGTAAACAGAAATAACAAGACTTTCTAAAGAAGGAATTTCAATTGACTTTTAAACCCAAAATATAAATTCATTAGAGAAATGAGAACATAAATCCTATTTGTAGAAGCAACCTGGACATGACAGAGATAGAATATAAAATTGAGAAAATGAGCCAATTTAAAAAAATGAATAATTATCAACTAAATTATGTTGTAAATGGTGAACGACAAATGATCCTCTTCACAACTTTTTTTTTCAAATAATCAGATGCCACTTTCTTGTGTCCATTAATAGCAATAAGCCAACTCATAGTGTATTTTTTCCTCATACAAGTTAACGTTCTGATTACTCTCTTTCACTATTTGTTTCCTAGAAATTGCATTTTATAACTAAGCAAACATATTGACTATTTCTTCAATAGGTAACTAAAGTAATCTGGTATTTACATTTAAAATGAAGTAAAATACTGCTATCTTGACCTGGAGTAAATGGGATTTTGTTTTGAAAAAAATTCACTATTCAGATGAATATAATTAATAGATTCTGATCTTTAACTTAAATCATATGATTCAATTCTACAAATATTTATTATCAAACATATACTGTGCTAGTTGCTGGTGTTACAAATGCAAAAATGAAAAAAAAGTTCTTTGGCATTAAGAAGTTATTCAGGGAGCAAAGTCCCATGAAAAGGCCCCCAATTTTTGAATCAAAGGATCTGGTTTTATATTGTGCTCCCCCTCCATATACACATTATTATTATACTGGGGAGAGAGGGTGAACATATCATATGTATTGGATTTTGTGAGGCAAAATGCTATAAGATTTTTGATATTCAGATGAATCCTAAGAGTCTTATACTGTTAAAATAAAATGGATTGCATTTTTTGATATAGATCGATATGTTCTACTATACATATATATGTATGTGTTACAATTATTTTTTATATATGTATGATGCTGAATTGATTTTCTTACAGTACATTATAAATACAGAGATATAAGCTTAGAAATCTGAGAACTGATAGGCCCTGACATTTGATAACCTCATCACCTTGAGCAAGTCATTCCAGCTTCCTGTGCTGATTAAATCATTTATAAAACTAAAAAAATTATGTTTGTTGTAACAATAATAGTAACTCCTAATATTATATCTTTGATGTAGGCTTTTCATAGTAATGTGACGCCAAATACTCATATATTTGAAATGAAGAAAGACTTCTGTAAACCTTGAAGCATTGTGCAATTTATTATTATGCTATTAACTAAATTAATGATATTTTTTAAATTAGCTTTTCAAACCTAAATCCTTTACCTAGAATTTTATAAGCAAATTACAATCAGTTTCATGGTTTTCATTGTTAAGGAAAACAGAAAATTTCCAACAAATTCAGATGATTTGAGGTTAATTTGGCATTTGCCAGGTGACCTGATCTAGAGAAACACCTGGCAATTACTTTATAGTGTGAGAATATTCATCCCTTGTTTTGAGAAGGTGCTGCTATTCTGCAGGAGAAAGGAAGAATCTCTCATATAATTCTATAGATTTTGGTTTATTATGCAAATGCTTTCACTATATTGTTTCATTATTATTTTCTTTCTTTTCTGGTGGAAACTGGTTTTAATAAGGTAATTTAAATCTGGCAATTTCTTTGAATTAGAGTATAAGATGCTCTCTTATTGAAAGAATGATAATGAAATAGATTTTCTAATTCAATTCCATATGTTTAGAATTTATAATTTCAAATTACTGAAATATCTGGTTAAATACTTATAGGATAGCATCTTTATATTTTTTGAGAATTCTGAGTCCATTTTCAGTGAATATTTTAGATGTCACTTGTTGAGTTCCATGAGCATGTAACTAAACTAAAAGAAATGGAATAAGCAAACTGAAATCCTTTCTTATAATTTGGTATTGGTCTCCTTTTAAGGATCTCAACTTGTAGGACTTATTCCTGTCCCCTCTGAAAAACACACATAGAAAATTATGTGAGGAAAGGTACAAAATAGAAAGAAAATTAAGGCAATAAAAATTATCTCAATATTAGTTATTTAGGACGTTTTCTATATGCTATTGATAGCTTGAATTTCTGCCTTTGAAAATTGACTATTCATATTCTTTGACCATTTGTCAGTTGGGGATTTGCTCTTGTTTTTAAATTTTGAATGACTCTCTTAGAAATAATTTATAGAAATTCCTTTGAATAACAAATTTATTAGAGACTCTGGTGCAACGTTTTGTTTTGATTTATCTGCTTGTCTTCTAATATGACAAAAGTTTTTTTTTTAAATTTATGCAATCAAAATTGTCCTACTTACTTTTTCTGATATTTTCTGTCCTTTTTCAGTGAGAAACTGGTTTAGTTAGGGCTCTGGTACATGAAAGAATGGTAAGTTTGAAATTGATATTTTGCAACCAGTTTTGAAGAGTTTAAGTATATCTAAGAACTAAGACTTCATTTGTTAGAAATTTCTGTGTATTTTTGTGTGTGTTTGTAGTAGAATTATATATATATATATATGCATATATATATTTATGTATATGAAAATATATACACATATATGTGTATATAGCAACGGAGTGATAAAATCATAATCAGAGCTTTAAGATTAATGTGGCAAAGGGTGACTTGATGGATATAGAGTCTGGTCTAGAGACTGGAGGCCCTAAGTTCAGTTCTGGCTTTAGACATTCCCTAGATTTAAGATCCTGGGCAAGTCACTTAACTAGTCCTTTCTCCTTTTCTTCCTTGGAACCAATAGTTAATATCAATTCTAAGACAGAAGGTAAGGGTTTTTAAAATATTAATATGAAAAAATTAAGTTAAAATCTAAGAAAGGGGAGAGAACAGATGGAGGAAAATTAGGAGGTTGTCTTTAAAGCTCATGTGAGTCCCTAATCAACAAATGATCAAGGGACATGAATAGACAGTTTTCACATGATAAAATCAAAATTATCAAGAAGCACATGAAAAAGTGCTTTAAATCCCTCCTGTTAGAGAAATGCAAATTAAAACAACTCTGACATACCACCACGAACCTGGTAGGTTGGTCAATATGACAGCAAAAGAAAGTGATAAATGTTGGAGGAGATGTGGCAAAATTGAGACACTAATACACTACTGGTGGAGTTGTGAATTGGTCTGGAGGACAATTTGGAATTATGTGCAAAGGGTTTTAAATGGATGTCTGCCTTTTGGCCCAGTCACAGCACTGCTGGGTTTTTACCCCAAAGAAAATAAGGAAAAAGACTTACACAAAAACATTCATAGCTGTGCTCTTGGTGGTGGCAAAAAAAATTGGAAAATGAGGGAGTGTCCATCAATTGGGGAATGGTTGAACAAATTGTGTTATGTGTTGGTGATGGAATATAATTGGGGTGAAAGGAATAAAGAAATGAAGGAATTTCATGTGAACTGGAATGACCTCCAGGAACTGATGCATAGTGTAAGGAACCTAACCAGAAGAATATTGTACACAGAGACTGATACATTATGGCACAATCAAATATAATAGACTTTTCTACCAGCAGCAATGCAATGACCCAGGACAATGCAGAGGAACGTGTGAGAAAGAATGCTATGCACATCTATATAAAGAACTGTGGGAGCAGAAATGAATTAGAAAAATATATGCTCGATCACGTAGCGCAATGTGGGGGGTGATTAGGGTTTTGATGTTAAAGGATCACTCTACTGTAAATACAAATGACCTAGAAATATACTTTGAACAATGATACATGTATAAACTAGTGGAATTGCTTGTTGGTTTTGGGAAGGGGAAGGGAAGATTATGAATCATGTAACCATGGGAAAATATTCTAAATAAAAACTTTGACAAAAGCTCATATGAGAGCTAACAAACATTTTAACTTGAAATCTGGTACTGAGAATGGAAGAGGGATGCAAAATCATATCAGGAGTATTGAAAAGGCCAGTTAATTCAACCACTTCATCTACAGAAGAAGAAACTGAGGTACAGAGAGGCTAGTAACTTTTCTAGACACTCAACTAGTAAGGAAAAAGACTAGAAATCTAAATCAAGTTCAATGACTTTAGGTTCAACACTACATTAAGCCATATTTCCTTATCCTTCAACTTTTTTTAAACATTTATTAATATTCATTTTTAACATGTTTACATGATTCATGCTCCTCCTTTCCCCTTCGCCCCCCGCACACCCCCAACCCATGGCCAATGCACATTTCCACTAGTTTTGTCATGTGTCCTTGATCAAGACCAATTTCCAAATTGTTGGTAGTTGCATTGGTGTGGTAGTTTCGAGTCCACACCCTCAATCATGTCCACCCCGATCCATGCATTCAAGCAGTTCTTTTTCTTATATGTTTCCTCTCCTGCAGTCCTTCCTCTGAATGTGGGTAGCGTTCTTTACCATAAATCTCTCAGAATTGTCCTGGGTCATTGTATTGCTGCTGGTACAGAGGTCCATTACATTCAATTTTACCATAGTATATTAGTCTCTGTGTACAATGTTCTTCTGGCTCTGCTCCTTTCACTCTGCATCAGTTCCTGGAGGTCTCTCCAGTTCGCCTGGAACTCCTCCAGTTTGTTATTCCTTTTAGCACAATAGTATTCCATCACCCACATATACCACAGTTTGTTCAGCCATTCCCCAATTGAAGGACATACCCTCCTTTTCCAATTTGTTGCCACCCCAAAAAGTGCAGCTATAAATATTTTCCTACAAGTCTGTTTATCTATGATCTCTTTGGGGTACAAACCCAGCAATGGTATGGCTGGATCAAAAGCCCTTTGAGCATGATTCCAAATTGCCAGCCAGAATGGCTGGATCAGTTCACAGCTCCACCAGCAATGCATTAATGTCCGAATTTTGCCACATCCCCTCCAACATTCATTATCTCCCCTTCTTTCATTTTAGCCAGTCTGCTAGGTGTGAGGTGATACCTCAGAGTTCTTTTGATTTGCATTTCTCTAATTATTAGAGATTTAGAACACTTTCTCATGTGCTTATTGATACTTTTGATTTCTTTACCTGAAAATTGCCTATTCATGCCTCTTGGCCATTTATCATTTGGGGAATGGCTTGATTTTTTATACAATTGGTTTAACTCCTTGTATATTTGAGTAATTAGACACCTGTCAGAGTTTTTCGTTATAAAGATTTTCCCAATTTGTTGTTTCCCTTCTGATTTTGACTACATTGTTTTTGTTTGTACAAAAACTTTTTAGTTTAATGTAATCAAAACCATTTAATTTACATTTTGTAATTTTCTCTAACTCTTGCTTGGTTTTAAAGTCTTTCTTTCCCACAGATCTGACAAGTAAACTATTCTGTGTTCACTTACCTTGTTTATAGTTTCCCTTTTTATATTCAAGTCATTCACCCATTCTGAATTTATCTTGGTGTAGGGTGTGAGACCTAATCTCTCCCATATTGTTTTCCAAATTTCCTAGCAGTTTTTGTCAAATAGTGGATTCATGTCCCAAAAGTTGGGCTCTTTGGGTTTATCATACACTGTCTTGCTGATGTCATTTACCCCAAGTCTATTCCATTGATCCTCCTCTCTGTCTCTTAGCCAGTACCATATTGTTTTGATGACTGCTGCTTTATAGTATAGTTTAATATCTGGTACTGCTAGGTCCCCTTCCTTCACATTTTTTTCATTATTTCCCTTGATATTCTTGATCTTTTGTTATTCCAAATGAAATTTGTTATAGTTTTTTTCTAATTCAGTAAAGAAGTTTTTTTGGTAGCTTGATAGGTATGGTGCTAAATAGGTAAATTAATTTGGGTAGAATTGTCATTTTTATTATGTTAGCTCATCCTACCCATGAGCAATCAATGGCTTTCCAATTGTTTAGATCCATTTTTATTTGTTTGGAAAGTGTTTTGTAGTTATTTTCATATAATTGCTATGTTTGTTTTGGTAGATAAATTCCTAAGTATTTTATATTGTCTAAGGTGATTTTAAATGGTGTTTCTCTTTCTACTTCTTGCTGCTCTAGTGTATTGGAAATGTATAGAAATGCTGATGATTTATGTGCATTTATTTTGTATCCTGCAACTTTGCTAAAGTTGTTGATTATTTCTACAAGCTTCTTAGTTGATTCTCTAGGATTTTTTAAGTAGACCATCATATCATCTGCAAAGAGTGATAGCTTAGTTTCCTCCTTGCCTATTTTGATACCTTCAATTTCTTTTTCTTCTCTAATTGCAACTGCTAATGTTTCTAGTACTGTGTTGAATAATATTCTCAAATTGTCTTTTCTAGACCTGTTTTCTTGGTCTGTCACTCTCTCATTGAGTTATTTAATGTTTCCTTCTATTTTTTCAGTCTTTTGTCTTTGTTTTATTTGTTCTTGTCTTGAGAGATCATTTTCTTCTAGTTGTTCAATTCTAGCCTTTAAGGACTGGTTTTCAGCTATAATCTTTTGGTTTTCGACTATGATCTTTTGGTTTTGGGCTGTAATCTTCTGGTTTTCAGCTATAATCTTCTGGTTTTCGGCCATAATCTTCTGGTATTCCTTTTCAATCTGGTCATTTCTGGTGTTCAATTTGCTTATCAGTTCATTTGGTTTCTGAGCCTCACTTTCCATTTGCAAGATTCTACCTTTTAAACAGTTATTTTCTTGACAGATCTCTTCCATTTTCCTCAAAATCTCAGTTTTGAACTCTTCCATAGCTTGTGAGGAGTTTTCCTTATTTGAGGAGGGTCCGGATGCTTGTTTGTTCTCCTCCTCTGTTTGCTCAGTTGTCTGGATTTTCTCTGTATAAAAGTTGTCGAGTGTTAAAGACTTCTTTTTCTTGTTGTTCATCTTTCTCTTCTGAACTTCCTGAGACTGGGTAGCCATCATTAGCGCAGCAGCTTCTCAGGTTTATCTTCGCGCTAAGGGTCTGTCCGCGGTCTTTTGGCTCCTCAGGTCTGAGTTCTGGTTTTTTTCAAGGTCAAGCTCCCTGGTGGACCCCCTTGCTTGATCCTCTGCTGGAGGTTTCTTTACAAGTCTCAGGGCGCTGCTTCCACAGTTGTATACCCATCTGCACTGGTTCCCCACTCAGGGTTTCAGAGCTTTAGCTCTTGGTTGTGTCTGCCTCCACCCACACCTCCACCCCCGCCTGCATTCTGAGCCTTCGTTCTGCTCCCGAGCTCAGAGTTTGTGTGTTTTCTTTAGCTTTTTGGGGTCCTAAATCTTGCTGCTCACAGGCACAGACCCCGGAGCTGCCAATGACTCGATGGGTGCCCCAAACTTGCTCTATTTCTTTTTAGCTGGTTTCGGCGCTATAGGTGTTGTGTGTGGAGGGCTTGGAGGTGGAGTGGTCACTCAGCCCGAGATTTAGTGAGAGCTGTTTCACCCCTTTATAGCATGGAAATGCCTCGATTCCACGTACCTTCCACGCTGTGCCCTGTTGTGGGGTTCCTCTGTTCGTCTGGACTTGTTTTTATGTCCCCTTGAGGAGTTTTGTGTGTTACGGTCAGGAGAGGTTAAGAGCTGCTTCTTACTCTGCTGCCATCTTAACCCGGAAAAACCCTTATCCTTCCACTTTTATAGAAGTAGAATCAACAAACCTTGAAAATTGTTTGGAAGTGAGAAAAAGGTGGTTCGTTAATGACTTCAAAGTTCCAGATATAGACATCAAGGACAATTGTGGAGTTATTTAAAGAAATAGAGAAATATAGAAGAAGGAAAGGTTAATGGAAGGAAATTGCAAGTTCAGTGTTGTTAGGTATAGGTTTCACCACCATTGTGAAATTGTTAGCAGCTAATCTATCAAGGATGTGTGAAACTTCTTGGTTTGTTTTCCAACTAAAAATTATCACTGAAAATTATATTCAGCCTTACCAATGGGTCTAATGCTAGCAGAAAATAAAAGTATATATATATATATATANCCAAAATGAGATGCTTTATAAATTAATAATGATGGTGATACTAAAAGGCTGGTGATGATTAACTGTGTGAATAGGGCCTATTATGCTGCGTGTGTTAACTAAACTTTATATCCTAGGACAAAGAAGGATGAGACTATCACAGAAATGATCTGCTCAGGCATCCAGAGGAAGGATAACAACTGTTACACTATATTACATATGGCGAATGTATTACACTGCCTTCAAGTTTGAAAATGCCAAGCCAGGGCTCTTATCATTAGCATGAGGCTTTATAAGACATAAAGGACATTAAGTGGTTGAAAAGGAGACAAGAATATGGAGGTAATCCCTAAAATATTCATGAAATTTTGGGCTTATTAAACCAGCTTTAAGCTTAAACTAAAACTGTGGTAAAACATTTGGAACACTCTCAATCTTAGATATTTTGAGTTAATTAATATACATTTACAAAATGCCAAATATAAGGTGGGCCCTGTGTTACATGCTAGGGATGGAAGGAAAGG
This sequence comes from Gracilinanus agilis, assembly GCF_016433145.1. NCBI lineage: Eukaryota > Metazoa > Chordata > Mammalia > Didelphimorphia > Didelphidae > Gracilinanus > Gracilinanus agilis. The sequence goes on from NC_058132.1 coordinate 576,806,973, forward strand.
TAAATTGTAATTCATGATCTCAAAGAACTCAAAATGTAATGGGGAAGACAGCATGAAACAAATACCTACAGACAAGCTCAATACAGGATAAATAGAATTAATCAACATAGGGAAGAAGCTAGAATTAAGGGAAATTGGGAATCTTTTACTTTAGAAGGTAATATTTCAGCTGGGATTTGACAGAAGCCAGGAAAAATGGGCTGCAATGAGAATGAAATGCATCATTGGCATGAGGGTCAGAAAGTTGAAAATGCCTGAAATTGAGAGACAGAGGTCTTTTCAAGGAATAGTAAGGAGGTCAGTAGAGAGGACAAACTATGAAGGGTTTTTAATGTCAAACAAAGAAATTTATATTGAATCATAAGAAGTGATGTTACTAGAATTCATTGAAAGAGGAAGTATTTGGTCAGACATTTGCTTTAACAAGATCATGTTGACAATAGAGCAGAGGGTGGACAGGAATAGGGAGAGTCTTGCAGAGTAACCTCTTTATAATTTTATTTGTCTAATACTAAAAGTATAAGTTAATTTTGATAGAATTATTATTTTAATTTCATTGGCATGACCTAATAACAAATACTGAATATTCTTTATCTCTACAGGTTTTTCTTTAATTCTTTAAGAAGTGCTCTATAATTTTATCTGTAAAGGTCATTTGTGTGCTTTGGGAAGTGTCATATACATTTTATAGTTACCTGTAGTAGCATTTTCTTTCTGTTACTTTTTTAATGTTTCATTATGTTGAAATTATATTGACCTATAAAGGTTTATTTTGTAACTTGAAACTTTGCTAAAGTGATAAATTATCTCAATTTATTTCTTTGCTAATTCCCTGAGGTTTTCCAAGTAAACCATCATATCACGAGGGAAAAAAAAAGAATGTTTATACCTTCTTTACCTATCTTTTTTAACATTTAATTATTTTTTCCTTTTCTTCTTACTCTTACTATCATTTCCAAAACTTTATCAAATAAGATTGTAACTTTGGGATATACTTGCTTTATTCCCATGTCTACCAGAAAAGACTATCATCTATCCCATTTGCATGTGATATTTCCTCTGGTTTTAAATCTTTTTAATATATTAAAAAACCAACCCCAAATGCATATAATTTATGAGGTTTTTAGAATAAATTAGTTCTGTACTTCATAAAAAACTTTTTTGGTAACCATTGAGATGAAAATGCAGTTTGGGATGTTTGAGGTTTTAATACTGTTACATATGTTGATTATTTTCCTCATGTTTTCATTTTAAGTATAAATCTCATTCATCATAATGAATACTTTCTTTTATAAACTAATATAATCTCTTTGATAGAACTTTTATTTAATGATATTGGCCTCATGTTTATTTTGTAAATTTTATTTTCCCCTGGTTTAGGTTTTAAGATTATATTTGTCTTGCAAACATTCTAGAACAATTCTTTCTCAATTTTTGAGAATAATTTGTTAAGATGCCTGCTGACTCTTAAAAGTTTGATAGAACTCTCCCGTGAATTCATCAGGTTTAAAGAAAAATTTTCTTCATTATTTTCTTTAAAACTAAATCTCTTTCCTTTCCCAAGATCATATTATTTAAGATATATCTCTGCTCTTCAGACAGATTGAGTATTAGGTACTCTACTTACAGTAATAGGTCCTTTAGTTCTTTAATTTTGTCAGTTTTGTTAGCATATACTTGTAAAATATGTTCTAAACCAATGATGGGCAAACTATGGCCCGTGGGCCAGATGCAGCCTCCTGAAATGTTCTATCTGGCCCGGGGGACATTATTCCTAATCTGATGACTACAATGAGTAGGATACAATACAATGAAACTTCAAAAGAGTTGTCTTAGAAACAGACTGACAGATTAGCATTTCCTTTCCTTTGACTACCTCTTTAAAAAGTTTGCCCATCACTGTTCTAAACCATCTTTCTATTTCTTCTGTTTTGTAATGATTTCACTTAGTTCATTTGCCATTTTGTTTGATTTTTCTGATCTTTCCTTGTAATCAGATAGGTAATGCTTCAGTGGTTTTGCTAGTTGTCACAAAAATAGATTTTATTTTTACATTTTAGTAATTTTTTAAAAAAATGCCTATTTTTCTTTAATAATCCTACTTTGCTCTTATTTTAGGTTTTTTATCTGTTGGTTTCCTAATTTTTAAAATATGAATTAAGATAATCAATCTCCTTTTTCTTTTTTGTTAATAGGTAATTGTAAAGATATATATTTCCTACTAAGTACTTTAGCTAATTTTTAAAAAATGTGTATGTTGTTTTATCATTGCCATTTGCCTAGTTATTTTTTCTATAGTTTGTACTTTGAACAAATCATTATTTAAGATTTCATTGTTCTTTATTTGGATATGTATCTTTTGTGTGGAGCCCTTATACCCAATTATATTCTTATAGCATTGTGATCTTTAAAGTATGTATTCACTACTTACTTCTGCCTTTTAACATTTGTTTACATTATCTGTGTCCTACTACATAGTCAATTTTTATAAAAGTTTCATATAATGTAGAGAAATAAAATATTATTTTACTATCTCATTTAGATGTCACAAGTAAATTGCTTCTTCAGAAATTTCTTCAGTTTCATATTTTTCCTTTTGTTTATCTTTCTCCTAGTCTTATCTAAAACTACTGGTAGAGTGATATTGAAGTCTTGTGCCACTATTATATTCTTGAAGCTTAGATAAGGTTTCCTTATGAATTTGGGTGCTAAAGCATTTGGAATATATAAATTTGTTGCTGACATTGGTATGCTATGTGTAAGACCTATCAGTACAATAGTTTCCTTGTTTATGCTTTTAAAAAACTTTTAAATGTTTGTTTTTTCTTTGTCTGATAGCATGATAGTGACCTGTTTTTTTTTTTTAGATTCACTTGATATGCAATAATTTTTCCCATTCCTGCAGGCCTGTTTGATATACATCTGCTTTATAAATTTTTCTTGTCAGCAATATATTGAAAGTTTTTTGTTCATTTTCTTATTCCTATATGCACTTTTTCATTGGATTAATTTGTTTTAGGCAAGGAAACTGAGGCACAGAGAAGGAATATAAGTTGACAAAGGTTGAAAAAGTATAAATAAAATTAAATGTCATTGTCAGAATCATATATTATATTATGCAAAATAATAGATTGTGATTTTTGAGAAAGTAATCAATTATCAAATTACATGGCAACTAAGAATAAATCAATCATTTTGGCATCACATTTTGTCTTACTTATCTTTAAAAATAAACTCATTCTGAATTCAAAATTTCTTCTACAATTATAATGTTACCGTATATCCTTAGAGTATTCTTGAATTATAGAAAAGATAATTAATATAAAGAAGAGACTGTGAATTTAATTTTACCCTTAAACAAAAACAGTTATTTATTGGATTTTTATTTCTAAAGTGCTCGAAGCAAAAAAAAATACATACCTCTAATCTCTCCAAATTAAGAAGTTCAGTAGAATATGGAAAGCAAGTTTAGGTTTAATTTGTATCTGCATTTATAAACTGTCACTGACAAGAAATTGATTTCAATCTCTTCATTTTATGGAATTGATTTTGTAATGTGCTCGTCATGTATTTCTGTTAAAGGCAATAGAGCAATTCTTTTAGACCTCTGCTGCCGGTGCTTGGTGCTACTAAAGATTTTCTGTTTTATTAATTTAATGAAAAACATATTTCACTTTGTGAGAAATTATACAGAAAGGAAGGACCTGAAGATATCAGAGTTGTGTTTTTCTGTGTAGATCATATGAGACATTCCAAAAGAAACATTTTTTGCCAATTATAATGCTCATAAAGATTGTAAATGGCAAGGAAGTACTTTTGCTGTAATTTTGACTGAATGACATTATGCCACAATGTACTATATAATATAATATCTTTTTAAAAGACTCAGCAAGAGTTCCACAGATTTGTGGATTTGTTAGCATCCTTACAATGTTCAATAATTCAAGGATTTTTGAAATACTTGTAAAATTCTATGCTATAACAAGCAAATAGCTTAAATTTGGATGAGAGGGAAAGACTACATGCTTTTTTCCTTACAAAAATCATGTGCAATGTGAAATAGCTTCTCATAAATGACAAAGGGATAGGAAAATCATTCTGTGAAATAATTAGATAAAATACATCTTCATTTGCTTCTTAAGGTTTGAATTACATAATTTATTTTGCCTAATATCTACCTCAAAAGAATTCCAGTTATATGTAATAGGGAATTTTATGGTCTTCTTATTCCTATCTTTCTTTGGAGAAATACCACAAAAGCAGCTAATTCAATGAGAGTCATAGATTGCCTCTCTTCTATGGCATTGGAGATTAAAATTAAGTGTAGATAATTCTATATTCTAGGACCCTTCCCTGAAAAGAAAGGAATATTATAGCATTTGTAATTCATATAGAGCCTGAATGATTCATGGTTTTAGATAATGGCAATGTTCCTGGGAAACTTCTACATAGACAGTATATCTTTCATCATGTAAAAAAAAATACATACATATATATATATATATATATATATGTATATATATATATATGGAGAGAGAGAGAGAGAGAGAGAGAGAGAGAGAGAGAGAGAGAGATCAGTTAATTAAATTTAATTTGTGAGAATATTATGAAACGAAAGTCCATGTTTGGAAGATCAGTATTAAGATCTTGGTCTTCTATACTTGCCAAATTGTCTTAAAGTGTCTTAAATCTCCAAAAGAAAGAATTGAAGAAAAAGAAGTAGAGAAAGCATTAATCTAAAACTTGTAGAATTTCAGAGTTGAAAGAGAACATACAAGTCATCCAATTCAGCAATTAACAGTACCATACTGACCTAGAGGTAAAACTTGTGGCCATGAAGGATAGCTTGAAGAGAACCATTTTTTTAAAATTGATAAATATTTATTAGACACCAAATTTATGCCTCTCATTGTGTGAGGCCCTGGTAATATAAGAATAAAGAATGAAAAATTCCTCTTAAAAGCAGTTTACACTCTAATGGAAAAACACAGATGGAAAAATATAAATATCATAAATATAAAATGAATGAATAAAATATATACAAATTAGTTAAATACAAGATAGCTTGGGATGGGGACACTAGCAGTTGCAGGAACTGGGAAAGACTTCCTACAGAGGATGATGGATTACAGCTGGAGCTTTTTTTTTTTTAAATGTGGAATTTAAAATGATTTTGGACATCTAGCTTGAAGTCATCCTCAAATGCATCAACCCTTTGCTTTCCTGACCTAGGATGGATATACTTCTTGTTATTTTCAGAAAAGGATTTTAATTTTACAAAATTCTATATCTTCAAATAGTGGAAATGAAAGAGACAGGAAACGTCTCCTCTAGGAAGATATGCAGAGGCAGTGAGATAGTGGAAGAGCTCAGCTTGTGTCCTAAGAGGTGGTAAGGAGTTGGTCCAAGCACCACTGGAACTCTGTCTGTTCTCTGTAGGCTTTCTTCAATCTCTAAGGAAAATATCAGCATGAAGATAGGTTGAGGTAGCAAAGCGCTGGGCATCTGCTGAACATTGAGCTGATAGCTGTCACAATAATTTGGGTACTTTTGAGACTGAGACAGAGAAGGATGGGGCTATTCCCATTGCCCATGCTTTAAAAAAACTTCCAGGTCTGCTTCATATCCTTTTCATTGTAGCCCTGGCCATTCACTCTAGATCCTGGAGAATTCATTGCTACTTTTATGTATGCAAAGGACATCCCTCCTTGGGCAGAATCACCCAAATTACTGAGCCATATAAAACCAGGTGCAGCTGTTCTAGGTCAAGGCATAACAAACTGCCTAGTCTCACAGATGTGAGACTCTAGTAGATTCCTAGAAAATGCTCCTCCTGTATCTTCTTTATTTTAATTTAGAATATTTTTCCACAGTTACATGATTCTTGATGTCCTCCCTCCCTCCCCACTCCTGGAGCTGACAATAAATTCCACTGAGTATACATGTATCATTATTCAAAACTATTTCCATATTATTCACATTTGCAGTAGAGTGATCTTTTAACACCAAAACCGTAATCATATACCTATTGAACTATGTTAACAATCATATGTTTTTCTTCTGCATTTCTTCTGTTTCCACAGTTCTTTCTCAGGATGTGGAAAGTGTAGTTTCTCTTAAGATCCTCTGCATTGTCCTGGGTCATTGCATTGCTACTAGGAGAAAAGAAATACATTCAATTTTGTTATAATGTATCAGTCTCTGTATACAATGTTCTTCGGGTTCTGCTCCTCTCACTTTGTATCAGTTCCTGCAGGTCATTCCAGTTCACATGGAATTCCTCCAATTCATTATTCCTTTCAGCACAATTATATTCAATCACCGTCAGATACCACAATTTGTTCAGCCATTCCCCAATCAATGGACATTTCCTCATTTTCCAATTTTTGCCACCACAAAGAGCACAGCTATAAATATTTTTGTACAAGTCTTTTTTTTCTTATCTCTTTCCTCCATTATCTTCTTAAAAACTTCTTAAATATTTAAACACTATTACTTCCAAAACTTTAAACTTCAAATTCTCAAAAGCAGATGTGATATCCCCATATATTTATTTATTAAGATTAAATATTGGTTTCTTCAATCATTTCTTATGTGATAGCTAAGAGTCCCCAAATCTAGTCCTAATATCAACTAACTAGCTATTTGGTCTTTTTAAAGACATTTGAAAGTTCTTGTACACTTAGCATTAGAGGCCCTCACAAAATGCATCTTTTATCAATAAGCAAAAATTTCTAATGTTTGGATAAAAGTTTGAATAATCTCAACAGAGCATCAGGAAAATTAAGACTTAGCCTAGACTAGGGATTCATATTTTTGAACTCAAAGAAGCTACCTGCTGATAAATATTTAACACCCAGCCTTTATGTAAGGGCATGTACAGCACAAATATTTTAGTTAAAACTACATTGTTAATATTTTCTTCACCAGTTTTTGTAACTTTATTAGATAATCAACAAAAGATAAATTTAGTTTTGATTTTAACATTTACTTATCTCTAAATTATGAAAATCTAAACTGAAAATTATGATTGGCTGTCCTTGAAGTTCTGCAAGAATACTCCTGCTAGAAAAAAAGTAACAGAAAAAATAAATGTGACATGTTAAAAGGGGGTGTTATTATCTAACAGTGGTTTTTCTTTGGAGTGTGTGTGTGTGTGTGTGTTTTAACTGAGTATATAATAGAATTCTATCAGTGGAAATTGAATTGCATTGATAGGGATGCAAGAAGTACAGCTGTGAGTAGATAAATTCAATGTTGCACCTAAGAACCTTAAAGAATTTGAAGTATCCACATGATGGTTATCCTTCCCTGGGAATTTTGAATTGCTATTGGAAGAGCAGGTTCCAGATAGTAAGCATGTATACCAATCATTTGGTGAGAGGTGCTTAGACACTACTATAAGAACTGGCCATTTAAGGCATTTTTCATGTAAAGCAGTGGGGAACAAAGCATATATTTTCTTAAAGAAAAAAATATTTAATCCCCCACTAAAGATTATTGTCATTGTTATGGATAAACATTTTTATGGCTAAAATGAGTAGGAAATGAATTTTGGTTTAATAAATACTGATTTAAAGAAATATCTGTGTGAATTATTAGCTTGCAGATGGGAATTGAGTAGTTTAAGGAAGAAAACATAGTGTGATGTAAATATAAAGATATATTACCTCAGGAATGATTCAAAATGATTTTCCATCTTATGCAATTCATTTGATCATTAAAGGGGCAAAAAAAGAACTTCTTTTTCTTTTCTAAAGAAACTGAATAAAATGAGGCTATAAAGAAATATATTCAAGGAGGGGAAATGGATGGGAGTATGCCACTGGGAAACTTAGATCTAGGAGGGATTATAGTCCCTGAGCTTATTTGCATGTTGATATTTTAAAACTAAATAGAATAAAATAAAAAAGAAAAAAAACATAAAAATTAATTTTTGGACCCAGGGTTTATTTAGAATATCTATTTCTTCTTAAAAATTTGCTGAGTTTCTACCTTTTAAGTGAAATAAGAGTCAATGAAACAAAAGACTCTGATTTAACCTCTTGAAAAATATGAGGGTTTAGGAGAATCAGTCTAAAGCTCTATAAATGGCAGAAAAATCAGTCTCCAAATGAAATGATAATGCTTTCTAAATGCCCAGTTAAGAGGGATTACAAATTGAAGAGGCATGCAAATTCTGTTATCTGTTGAGATCAAAACAAAAATGGATTTGCCTAAATGCAGAAAATTAAAGACCATTTAACCAGTAGTTTTAATGGAGTACTTTTGTGTGATGTGGAATATTCCTGAATAGATTGATGACATCAAAGCCTGGCTTTCAAAATATTTCCTGATTGTTTTTTGTAAAGATATTTCTTTCTCTTGTATAAATCTTAAGTACATTCTGTTTATTATGTGATTTTTTGTAGTAGGAGCAGTTGAAGTAAAAGAAGAAAGAAGGAGGAGGAGGAGAAAGAGAAAGAAGAGAAGAAAAGAAGAAAGGCCACCAACATGGCATAGTTATGTAAAATAAGTTTTTGTTTGTTTTTGTGTAATGAGAGAGGAGAGAGAGAGAGAGAGAGAGAGAGAGAGAGAGAGAGAGAGAGAGAGAGAGAGAGAGAGAGAGAGAGAGATTGGGTAAGTAACTAGAATTGCCTCAGTGGAAATAAAATTCCATCTGTGAGGATGCAAAGGTGTGAATAGATGGATTTAATATTATCTCCAAGACCATTAGAGAACTTGAAGTAGCCACATGATACATATCCTTTTCTGGGAATTTAGAGTTGTTGTGAGAGATGTGAAGATGGGATTCACTCTCCCCTTGCTCACTTTTAGATTTAATCACCAGAAGTGTATATACCCCAATTATAGTTAAGTATGGAGAGGTCTATGACCCGTGTCCTATAGTGGGTGATGAATCAAAAATGACTAACTGCCCCCTGGACAATCCTAAGCAAAGGTAAAGCTACAATTGGTCCATGTGAAGTGGGAGGAATGGACAGGAAGTGACCCAAAGAAGTGTCTTTAAAAGCAGTGGCAACTTCCTGTGAAGGCAGTTCTTTGGAGTTCTTTGGAGTTCAGAGTTGGAGATGGAGTTGGAGGTGGAGTTGGAGGCTGGTGAAGGATCTTCTTCATGGACCTGAGACTGAAATTTGGTGAGACTGTTCTTAAAACTCTCCCTTTGAACTACTACATGAGTGAGTGAAAAGTCTGACTCCTTTTCCTGGATTTTCTGGAGGTACTAGCCTTTGGAAAGGCCCCTTGTCTTGGAGGAGGCCTCATGGGTAGAACCCTTGTTTAATTTAGCTTTGGGACCCTCTTTCCTGGGGCCTCTGAAGCCCTTCCTGGCTTCACCCAGGACTGAGTAATTATCTACTCTGTCTCTCTCATTTCCTTACATAGACTTTTTCTGCTTTTGTAAATAAACTACCATAAAAAGTCACCCCAACTTGAGTGATATATTTTGGTGACCACATTTTTATACATTTAATACAACCTTTAATTTTTAACCCTTACAAAGAAGACTATTATGAGTTGGGGTAACCCACCTAATAAGTATACACATCAAAAACTTGGTGAGAGGCATTGAGCTGCTACAGTTAACAGTTGGCCACTACATTATCTTGGTTACACAAGCTTCATATAAGAAATTTCAAGATACTCAGCTGCTCTAGTCAGCATCATACCTCAAGGTATCAAGGTTTATAACAATGTCCTTTCCTGCTGCCCATTTGTTTTGAGAAAAATGCAAAGTCTGAGATAAATGCATTCTAAAATTCATTTTGAAAGAGTCATCAGAGGGAAATGTTTAAATAGAGGTTGGATATATGGTATGTGTGTGTGTGTTCCACTGTTATATATTCTCAGATAATACTTTACTGTCAAAACATAGTGACAGAAAGAGCTACAGATGATTTCTTCTTCCATAAAATCTGAAGAAAACCTCCTAGATTTCAACTGTTAAATACAGGTCTTGCTTTTCATAAAATAATCTCTATTTTTAGCCTTACGCTGTCTTCTAAGAGAATCTCTGATACAGATTCAATGTTTGGATGTGTGGTAGCACAAAAGGCAAGTCAGAAACTTCTTTTTCTTACTGCTATTAAAAACTTTGAAGAAAACAGGAAGATGGTGGCATAGGCAGAGCAAAACTTAAAACCTCTGTACCCTTACACACTCAGATAGAAAACAATGTGCTTCAAGAAGAAAGAGGACCAAATCTAATAACGGGTCAGAGCAGGGGGAACCCTACTGCAGCATAACTAAAGAGGTATACCAAGAAAAAGGTTTCAATTCTTGAACTGTTGGGACTGAGGGCTTAGAAGGGGAATCCCAGGATGCCAAGACACCTCCCCCATGTGCTATGCAGAGTCTCCAGCTGCCCGGGAAATCTCAGGGCTGTTGGGTGCACTGCTCAGGAGAGAGGGCCTTGGCATTGGACTCAGGGAGTCAAACACAGGCACTGGAGAGGTGACTGGAGGAGAAAACCAGAGAAACAAAGCAAAAACACCCAGAAGATGGTCGGTGAGAGAGAGCCAAACCCCAGACCACAGACAGTTTGGCTTTCTCATACCAAGATAGAAAACTCAGAATTTCAAGAGGAAATAAAACCAGATCAAACACAGTGGTCAGCACAGGGGATCCCCACTGCTGGAGAGCTCCATTCAGCAAAACGCTCCTTCTTGTCACCCCAAGGTTTTTTTTGTTTTGTTTTGGTTTTTCTGTTTGTTTGTTTTTCCCTCCCTTCCAGGTTTTAGTCCTCAGGGCAGATAAAGCAGTAAGATTAATCCAATGAATAGAGGATTAATCCCAACAATTGAACAGACAAGAAGTCTTCAGAGGGCAGAGAAAGTAACTACAGACCTCCATTACCAGCTGGATCTTTCATCAAAGATCATTAAATACATCTGCCCAAACTAGCAGAACAAGGAAGGGGAAAAAACATGAGTAAGCAACAGAAAAAGAGAAAAGAAATGACAATTGACAGCTTCTTTCAAGGAAGTGAAAAGAGAGCAAATGAAACAGAAATGGAAGAGGAAGTACTTCCAGCGAACTGGACATAGGCTGTGGAAGATCTCAAAATTCAATTAACTCAAGAATTTAAAACTCAATTAACTCAAGAACTTCAGGAACTCAAAAAGCAATCAAGAGAAGCAAGAGAGGCTATAGACAATTTGAAAAATGAAATACATGAGCTAAAACAAAAAAATAAAATATTAAAAGCCAGAATTGCCCAGCTTGAAAATGAAGCAAAGAAGACAAAAGATGATCTACAAAGAAAATCAAACCAGAAAGAGAAGTATGACCAAAAAAGCCAGGGATGAAATTCAGTATTTAAAAAACAGAACTGAACAACTAGAAGCAAATGACTTCACAAGGCAGCAAGAATATATGAAACAAAATTTTGAAAAATGAAAAAAAATTGAGGAGAATATGAAACACCTCATTGATTCAACCAAAGAAGTGGAGAACAGAGGTAGAAGAGACAACTTAAGAATTATTGGTTTACCCGAACATCATGATAAAAGAAAAAGTTTAGATAGCACTTTACAAGAAATTATCAGAGAAAATTGCCCAGAAATTCTTGAACAAGAGGGAAAAGTGGAAATCAACAGCATCCACAGATCCCCAGATCACCTCCTACATTTAATCCACAACTGACAACTTCCAGGAATATTATAGCCAAACATATATAAAAACAAAACACTGCTATAGAAGGAAACAGTGAAAGAAGAAAGAACAGGACTAGGAGAGAGAATCAAAATGTCCAGGAATGCACAGTTGATAATTATAACTCTGAATGTGAATGGGATGAACTAGCCCATAAAATGGAAGCAAATAGCAGAGTGGATTAGAAACCAAAACCCAACCATATGTTGTCTACAAGAAACACACATGAGACAGGCAGACATGCATAGAGTGAAAATGAGAGGATGGAGCAAAATATTTTGGGTTTCAAATAAGAAAATATGGCAGGGGTGGCTATCATGATCTCTGACAGAGTCAAAGTAAAAATAGATAAGGTTAAAAGAGATAGGGAAGGTAACTACATCCTAATAAAAGGCAGTATAAACAAAGAAGAAATATCAGTACTCAATATGTATACACCAAATGGAATAGCTTCCAAATTTCTAAAGGAGAAGCTAGTGGAGTTCAAGGAGAAAATAGATAGCAAAACCATACTAGTGGGGGACCTCAACCTTACCCTATCAGATCTAGATAAAACAAACCAAAAAATAAAAAAGAAAGAGATAAGATAGGTGAATAAAACCCTAGAAAAATTAGAGTTAATAGATATATGGAGAAAAATAAATACAGACAAAAAGGAATACACTTTCTTTCAGCAGCACGTGGAATATTCACAAATATAGATCATGTGATAGGGCACAGAAACATGGCAAACAAATGCAAAAAAGCAGAAATAATAAATGTAACCTTCTCAGATCATAATGCAATAAAAATAGTTATTAGTAATAATACATGGAGAGGCAAACCAAAAACTAATTGGAAATTAAATATTATGATTCTCCAAAATAATTTAGTGAAAGAACAAATCACAGAAACAATTAAAAATTTCATTGAAGACAATGACAATTATGAGACATCTTACCCAAACCTATGGGATGTAGCCAAAGCAGTTCTAAGGGGAAAATTATATCACTGAGTGCATATATTAACAAATTAGGGATGATGGAGGTTAATGAATTGGGCATGCAACTTTAAAAAAACTAGAAAATGAACAAATTAAAAATTCTCAGATGAAAACAAAATTAGAAATATTAAAAATTAAAGGAGAAATTAATGAAATCGAAATTAAAAGAACTATTAAATTAATAAAGAAGACTAGAAGCTAATATTTTGAAAAAAACAGATAAAATAGACGAAGTACTGGTTAATTTAATAAAAAAAGGAGAGAAGAAAACCAAATTAATAGAATCAAAGATGAAAAGGGAGACCTCACCTCTAATGAAGAGGAAATTTAGGCAATCATTAAAAACTATTTTGCCCAATTATATGGCAATAGATTTAGCAATCTAGGTGATATGGATGAATATTTGCAAAAAATATAAATTGCCTAGATTAACAGCAGAAGAAATAAAATACTTAATAATCCAATATCAGAAAAAGAAATTGAACAGGCCATTGAAGAACACCCTAAGAAAAAATCCCCAGGGCCTGATGGATTCACAAGTGATTTCTATCAAACATTCAAAGAACAATTAATCTCAATACTATACAAATTATTTCATATAATAAGCAAAGAAGGAGTCTTACCAAACTCCTTTTGTGACACAAATATGGTACTGATTCCAAAGCCAGGTAGATCAAAAACAGAGAAAGAAAATTACAGACCAATCTCCTTAATGAACATACTCGCAAAAATCTTAAATAGAATACTAGCAAAAAGACTCCAGCAAGTGATGAAGAGGGTTATTCATCATAATCAGGTGGATTTATACCAGGAATGCAAGGATGGTTCAACATTAGGAAAACCATCCACATAATTGACCATATCAACGAGCAAACCAACAAAAATCACATGATTATCTCAATAGATGCTGAAAAAGCCTTTGACAAAATACAACACCCATTCCTACTGAAAACACTAGAAAGTATAGGAATAGAAGGACCTTTCCTAAAAATAATGAACTGTATATATCTTAAACCATCAACATGCATCATATGCAATGGGGCTGAATTAGAACCCTTCCCAATAAGATCAGGAGTGAAACAAGGATGCCCATTATCACCTCTATTATACAACATTGTACTAGAAGCACTAGAAGTAGCAATTAGAGAAGAAAAAGAAATTGAAGGTATTAAAATAGGCAATTAGGAGACTAAGCTATCACTCTTTACAGATGATATGATGGTCTACTTAAAAAATCCTAGAGAATCAACTAAAAAGCTAGTAGAAATAATCAACAATTTTATCTGTTGCAGGATACAAAATAAATGCACATAAACCAACAGAATTTCTATATATTTCCAACACATCCACAGCAGCAAGTGGTAGAAAGAGAAACACTATTTAAAATCAACCTAGACAATATAAAATACTTAGGAATCTATCTACCAAAACAAACACAGGAATTATACGAACATAACTACACAACACTTTCCAAACAAGTAAAAATATATCTAAACAATTGGAAAACATTGAGTGCTCATGGGTAGGATGAGCTAACATAATAAAAATCACCATTCTACCCAAATTAATTTACTTATTTAGTGCCATACCTATGAAACTACCAAAAATCTTTTTAATGAATTAGAAAAAAAGTATAAGAAAGTTTATTTTGAAGAACAAAAGATCAAGAATATCAAGGGAAATAATGAAAAAAAAACATGAAGGAAAGTGGCTTATCAGCACCATATATTAAGGTATACTATAAAGTAGGAGTCATCAAAACAATATGGTACTAGCTAAGAGATAGAAGGGAGGATCAGTGGAACAGACTTGGTGTAAGTGATGTCAGCAAAATAATGAATGATAAACCCAAGGAGCTCAACTTTTGGGACAAAAATCCAGTATTTGACAAAAACTGCTGGGAAAATTGGAAAACAATATGGCAGAGATTAGGTTTAGATCAATATCTCATACCCTACACCAAGATAAATTCAGAATGGGTGAAAAACTTGAATATAAAGAAGGAAATTGTAAGTAAATTATGTGAACATAGAATAGTATACTTGTGAGATCTCTGGGAAGGGAAAGATTTTAAAACCAAGCAAGAGTTAGAGAAAATTACAAATTGTAAAATAAATAATTTTGATTATATTAAATTAAAAAGGTTTTGTACAAAGAAAAACAATGCATCGAAAATCAGAAGGGAAACAACAAAGTGAGAAAAAATATGTATAACAAAAAATTCTAACAGAGGTCTAATTACTCAAATATACAAGGAGCTAAATCAATTGTATAAAAAAATAAAGCCATTCCCCAATTGATAAATGGGCAAGAGACATGAATAGGCAATTGTCAGATAAAGAAATCAAAAGTGTGAATACGCACATGAGAAAGTGTTTAAATCTCTAATAATTAGAAAAATGCAAATGAAAACAACTCTGAGGTAACACCTCACATCTAGCAGATTGGCTAAAATGATAGTAGGGGAGGGTAATGAATGTTGGAGGGGATGTGGCAAAATTGGGACGTTAATGCACAATTGGTGGAGTTGTGAACTGATCTAACCATGCTGGATGGCAATTTGGAACTGTGCCCAAAGAGCAATAAAAGAATGCCTGCCCTTTGATCCAGCCATACCATTGCTGGGTTTGTACCACAAAGAGATCATAGATAAACAGACATGTACAAAAAATTTTATAGCTGTGCTCTTTGTGGTGGCAAAAACTGGAAAGCAAGGTTATGCCCTTTGATTAGGGAATAGGTGGACAAATTCTGGTATATGCTGCTGATGTAATACTATTGTGCTCAAAGGAATAATAAACTGAAGGAATTCCATGTGAACTGGAATGATCTCCAGGAATTGGTGCAGAGTGAAAGGAGCAGAACCAGGAGAACCTTATACACAGAGACTGATACACTGTGGTCAAATCAAATGTAATCAACTTTTGTACTAGCAGTAGGGCCACCCAGGACAATTCTGAGGTATTTATGGAAAAGAAAATTACCCACATTCAGAGGAAGAACTCTTCCTGAGACTGGGTAGCCATCATTAGCCCAGCAGCTTCTCAAGTTTATCTTCTCGCTCAGGGTCTGTCCGCGGTCTTTTGGCTCCTGAGGTCTGAGTTCTGTTTTTTTTCCAAGGTCAAGCTCCCTGGTGGACCCCCTTGCTTGATCCTCTGCTGGAGGTTTCTTTACAAGTCTCAGGGCGCTGCTTCCACAGTTGTATACCCGTCTGCACTGCTTAATAGCAAACCACTTGTTTAAAAGGAAATAGTATAAGAAAAAGGGGTAGGAATAGGGGAGGATACAAAAATGTTAGCAAATGCACAACTGATGATTATAACTCTGAATGTGAATGGGATGAACTCTCTCTCAAAACGGAAGCAAATAGCAGAGTGGATTAGAAACCAAAATCCTACCATATGTTGTCTACAGGAAACACATATGAGGCAGGTGGACATACACAAGTTTAAGGCTTCAGCAAAATCTTTTGGGCATCAAATGAGAAAAAGAAGGCAGGAGTGGCTATTATGATTTCTGACAAAGCCAAAGTAAAAATAAATATGATTTAAAAAGACAGGGGAGGTCATTACACCCTGATTAAAGGCAGTATAAACAATGAGGAAATAACACTGCTCAATATGTATGCACCAAGTGGCATAGCATCCAAATTCATAAAGGAGAAACTGGCAGAGCTCAAGAAGGAAATAGATAGTAAAACCATACTAGTGGGAGATCTAAATATTCCTCTTTCTGATCTAGATAAATCAAACCAAAAAATAAATAAGAAAAAGGTAAGAGAGGTGAATGAAATCTTAGAAAAATTAGATTTAATTGATATGTGGAGAAAAATAAATAGGGACAAAAAGGAATACACCTTCTTTTCAGCTGCACATGGCACATTCACAAAGATTCACCATGTTATAGGGCATAGAACCGTTGCAAACAAATGCAAAAGAGCAGAAATAATAAATGTAACCTTCTCTGATCATAATGCAATAAAAATAATAATTAGTAAGGGCACCTGGACAGACAAATCAAAAATAACTGGAAATTAAATAATATGATTCTCCAAAATCAATTTGTCAAAGAAGAAATCATAGAAACAATCAATAATTTCATTGAAGAAAATGACAATGATGAGAAATCCTAACAAACTCTGTGGGATGCAGCCAAGGCAGTACTCAGGGGGATATTTATATCCTTGAGTGCATATATTAACAAATTAAGGAGGGCAAAGATTAATGAATTGGGCATGCAACTCAAAAAATTAGAAAGCGAGCAAATTAAAAATCCCCAGATGAAAACTAAATTAGAAATACTAAAAATCAAGGGAGAAATTAATAAAATCAAAAGTAAAAGAACTATTGAAATAATAAACAAGACTAGAAGCTGGTATTTTGAAAAAACAGATAAAATAGACAAAGTACTGGTCAATCTAATAAAAAAAGGAAAGAAGAAAACCAAATTGACAGTATCAGAGATGAAAAGGGAGACCTCACCTCTAATGAAGGGGAAATTAAGGCAATCATTAAAAACTATTTTGCCCAATTATATGGCAATAAATATAACAATTTAGTAGATATGGATGGATATTTACAAAAATATAAACTGCCTAGATTAACAGCAGAAGAAATAGAATACCTAAATAATACCATATCAAAAAAAGAAATTGAACAAACCATCAAAGAACTCCCTAAGAAAAAATCTCCAGGGCCTGATGGATTCACAAGTGAATTCTATCAGACATTCAAAGAGCAACTAATCCCAATACTATACAAATTATTTGATATGATAAGCAAAGAAGGAGTCCTACCAAATTCCTTTTATGACACAGATATGGTAGTGATTCCAAAGCCAGGTAGATCAAAAACAGAGAAAGAAAACTACAGACCAATCTCCCTAATGAACATAGATGCAAAAATCTTAAATAGAATATTAGCAAAGAGACTCCAGCAAGTAATTAAGAACATCTACCATGATTTATACCAGGAATGCAAGGATGGTTCAACATTAGGTAAACCATCCACATAACTGACCATATCAACAGTCTAACAAACAAAAATCACATGATTATTTCAATAGATGCTGAAAAAGCCTTTCATAAAATACAGCATCCATTCCTAATGAAAACATTGAAAAGTATAGGAATAAAAGGACCCTTCGTAAAAATAATAAACAGTATATACCTAAAACCATCAACAAACATCATGCAATGGGGATAAATTAGAAGCCTTCCCAATAAGATCAGTAGTAAAACAAGGATGCCCATTATCACCTCTATTATTCAACATAGTACTTGAAACACTAGCAGTTGCAATTAGAGAAGAAAAATAAATTGAAGGTATCAAAATAGGCAATGAGGAGACTAAGCTATCACTCTTTGCAGATGATATGATGGTATACTTAAAAAATCCTAGAGAATCAACTAAGAAGCTGGTAGAAATAATCAACAACTTTAGCAAAGTTGCAGGATACAAAATAAATGCATATAAATCATTAGCGTTTCTATACATTTCCAACACATTAGAGCAGCAAGAAGTAGAAAGAGAAACACCATTTAAAATCACCCTAGACAATATAAAATACTTAGGAATCTATCTACCAAAACTATCTACCAAAACACAGCAATTATATGAAAACAACTACAAAACGCTTTCCAAACAAATAAAACTGGATCTAAACAATTGGAAAGCCATTGAATGCTCATGGGTATGATGAGCTAACAAAATAAAAATGACAATTCTACCCAAATTAATTTACCTATTTAGTGCGATATCTATCAAACTACCAAAAAACTTCTTTACTGAATTAGAAAAAACTATAACAAATTTCATTTGGAATAACAAAAGATCAAGAATATCAAGGGAAATAATGAAAAAAAAATGTGAAGGAAGGGGGCCTAGCAGTACAAGATCTTAAACTATACTATAAAGCAGCAGTCATCAAAACAATATGGTACTGGCTAAGAGACAGAGAGGAGGATCAGTGGAATAGACTTGGGGTAAATGACATCAGCAAGACAGTGTATTATAAACCCAAAGAGCCCAACTTTTGGGACATGAATCCACTATTTGACAAAAACTGCTGGGAAATTTAGAAAACAATATGGGAGAGATTAGGTTTAGACCAACATCTTACACCCTACACCAAGATAAATTCAGAATGGGGAACGACTTGAATATAAAGAGGGAAATTATAAATAAGTTAAGTGAACACAGAATAGTATACTTGTCAGATCTCT
>NC_058132.1:576830817-576872741 GCF_016433145.1 Gracilinanus agilis
GTAGAAAGAGAAACACCATTTAAAATCACCCTAGACAATATAAAATACTTAGGAATCTATCTACCAAAACTATCTACCAAAACACAGCAATTATATGAAAACAACTACAAAACGCTTTCCAAACAAATAAAACTGGATCTAAACAATTGGAAAGCCATTGAATGCTCATGGGTATGATGAGCTAACAAAATAAAAATGACAATTCTACCCAAATTAATTTACCTATTTAGTGCGATACCTATCAAACTACCAAAAAACTTCTTTACTGAATTAGAAAAAACTATAACAAATTTCATTTGGAATAACAAAAGATCAAGAATATCAAGGGAAATAATGAAAAAAAAATGTGAAGGAAGGGGGCCTAGCAGTACAAGATCTTAAACTATACTATAAAGCAGCAGTCATCAAAACAATATGGTACTGGCTAAGAGACAGAGAGGAGGATCAGTGGAATAGACTTGGGGTAAATGACATCAGCAAGACAGTGTATTATAAACCCAAAGAGCCCAACTTTTGGGACATGAATCCACTATTTGACAAAAACTGCTGGGAAATTTAGAAAACAATATGGGAGAGATTAGGTTTAGACCAACATCTTACACCCTACACCAAGATAAATTCAGAATGGGGAACGACTTGAATATAAAGAGGGAAATTATAAATAAGTTAAGTGAACACAGAATAGTATACTTGTCAGATCTCTGGGAAAGGAAAGACTTTAAAACCAAGCAAGAGTTAGAGAAAATTACAAAATGTAAATTAAATGGTTTTGATTATATTAAACTAAAAAGCTTTTGTACAAACAAAAACAATGTAGTCAAAATCAGGAGGGAAACAACAAATTGGGAAAAAATCTTTATAACGAAAAACTCTGACAGGGGTCTAATCACTCAAATATACAAGGAGTTAAACCAATTGTATAAAAAATCAAGCCATTCCCCAATTGATAAATGGGCAAGAGACATGAATAGGCAATTTTCAGGTAAAGAAATCAAAAGTATCAATAAGCACATGAGAAAGTGTTCCAAATCTCTAATAATTAGAGAAATGCAAATCAAAATAACTCTGAGGTATCACCTCACACCTAGCAGATTGGCTAAAATGAAAGAAGGGGAGAGTAATGAATGTTGGAATGGATGTGGCAAAATTGGGACATTAATGCATTGCTGGTGGAGCTGTGAACTGATCCAACCATTCTTGATGGCAATTTGGAATCATGCTCAAAGGGCTATAAAAGAATGCCTGCCCTTTGATCCAGCCATACCATTGTTTGATTTGTACCCCAAAGAGATCATAGATAAACAGACTTGTACGAAAATATTTATAGTTGTGCTTTTTGTGGTGGCAACAAGTTGGAAAAGGAGGGTATGTCCTTCAATTGGTGAATGGCTGAACAAACTGTGGTATATGCGGGTGATGGAATACTATTGTGCTAAAAGGAATAATAAACTGGAGGAGTTCCAGGTGAACTGGAAAGACCTACAGGAACTGATGCAGAGCGAAAGGAGCAGAGCCAGAAGAACATTGTACACAGAGAATGATATACTATGGTAAAATCGAATGTAATGGACTTCTGTACCAGCAGCAATACAATGACCCAGGACAATTTTGAGGGATTTATCGTAACGAACGCTGCCCACATTCTTAGGAAGGACTGCAGGAGAGGAAACATATAAGAAAAACAACTGCTTGAATGCATGGGTCGGGGTGGACATGATTGAGGGTGTGGACTCGAAACTACCACACCAATGTAACTACCAACAATTTGGAAATAGGTCTTGATCAAGGACACATGACAAAACCATTGGAAATGTGCATCGACCATGGGTGGGGGGAGTGTGGGGGGTGAAGGGGAAAGTATGAGCATGAATCATGTAACCATGTTAAAAATGAATATTAATAAATGTTTAAATTAAAAAAAAGAAATAATAAAACAAAATCAAAAGAATGAATGAATAGAAGGAAATATAAATTATCTCATTGGAAAAACATTTGATTTGATTGGAAAATAAATCTATGAAAGATAATTAAAAAAAAGTATTCAACAAATTGTCTTTATATATATATATATAAAGACAATTTGTTCAATACTTATATATATATATATGGTCATTCAAAAGAAACATCTTTTCCTTATTAATGAAAGTAATATATGCATGAAAAGCACAAGTTATTCAATTAACTGCACATAAGTAAGTGGACAGCTATTTGGGATAGCACCTCTTATTCCCCCAACTGCCTTTCAGTGTTCTTTATATACATCTCTAGAATGAAATGAAAAATTACCAGTGCCAGAGTTAATTTAGTGTGGAACATGCCATTAAATTTCTTATATTTCTGCTCTTCCTTCATTCTCTGTAACAGATGATTCATAAGGAACACTTGTTTCATATTGTTCTTTCTTCCTAACGAAGCATGAGTAAAGCAAGGTGAGGTGACCATTTTAAAGTGTTTGATGTTGCTCCTTAGTCCATGTTGAGACGAACTCCACAAAGTCCCATATTTACTAATTCAAGGAGACATTATGAACGATATTCTCAGGAGGTTATAAACTTCATCTTGTCTTTTTCCCTTTATTTTGAGAGTATCAACAATGCTTAATTAAACTCAGTTTATCCACTAATGTATAAACACTGTGGTGTTTGGATTAGTAAATAGCATTTTGAGTGCCACAATAAAGTATAACTAGCATATTTTCCCTCACCTATAACTTTATTAACTGTGTCATTTACAAAGAAAAGTCAGGAAATGGATAGTGCACTCAAACTTTAAACAGGACTATCTATAGTGTTTAGTTTAACTGTTGAACATCAGCTAATCTGTTTCTTTGTCTTTGTCTTTCTCAGATATATACACCTCTGCCTTTTTTTCTCTTTGTTTTTCTCTCTTTGCCTCTTTGTATCTGTCTCTCTTTTTTGTATGTGCCCCTGTGGATTTGTAGCACCCAATTAAGGTCCCAGTACCAATAGTAATGAGAATAAAGTTTTCACTTGCTTTTTTTCATGCATATGTCAGTTCATCACTCTTTACAATGTGTTCTGGGACCCTAATCCTTGGGGTCCCACTATTGGTGCCAAATTTAGTTCAGAAACCTGATAGGCTTTGGTCTTGCTATAGATCAGAATGTGTGAACTCATTCAATCCACCAGACTGAGCTTCCCAAACATGAAAGTCTATGACAATGTGATATCATTTCAAGTCTATTAATAAGTCTCTGTAGTTAATATGGCACTTTACTCCTCTACTGCCTATAACTTAAGCACTTGAAAAATAAAGCAATGATTAACTCCTTTAATCTAACATATTCTACCTTTGTTTTAGACCAGTGACTATAGCTCACAGAAGGTGTCATTATTTTCACGAGTTTGGCATTTCACACTCATTGGAGTTACCTAAAAATTTTATTTAGTACTTTAAACACAACTGAAGCATAAAGCATGACAAACTAAAACAATTTTTAAAATTGAAATATAGCAGAAAGTGAACCTATTTAACTGAACAAGGAATTTAAAAGAATATATTTTCTTTCACTTGTAAAAAAGAAAATTATAATTATTACCATCAAGGAGGTTGATAATGTTCTAAATATTTTATAATAAAATTTGCTTAGATAATATATAATAGTATAAATTATAACATTCTGAAAAATATGTCCAGTCATTTTAAAAGGGAAAAAACTACTAAATAACTTTCACAATATAATAATCTATTAAAAGGTCTATATCACAAAAATGATATAGGATAATGAGGACTCTAAAATTAGGAATTGAATGGTATGTCTCCCTTTGAGAAGTTTTGTCAAGAGTATTATGTTTTTTTTTTCCAATGGAATGTTGAAGATTTTATACATGTGTGCATATATATAATGTGTCTCTGTATAATTTTATGAATTTATATGTGTTTAACTAATATGTGATATAACACAAAAAAAAGAAAACATACTTTGTAAGGAAATTTTAACTATCAGATAGAGTAGAGAGCTGAGAGAGTTACAAATGCAGTGCTGTGAAACTGAGATTCTTAGCTATTGATTGGTATATGTAATTGAAATAATATAATGGTATATGAATGAAAGTTTCTTAAAATTGTTATCATTATAATATGAAAATATATTTTAAATAGAGATCTAAAATAAAAGTTTCTATCTGCAGACATATATAGATATTAGAATATGGACTGTTTTCAGAAGAAGAAATCAAAGCTTTTAATAATCACATAAAAATGCTCTAAATTATAATTGATTAGAGAAAGGAAAATTCATTAAACTATGAGATACTACCTCATATATATCAGATTATTTAATATGACAAAAAAGGGTCAGAGGTGGATGTGTAAAAATGGGAATATTTATGCACTGTTGGAAGTTTTGTGAAGTGGTCTACTCATTCCAGAAAACAATTTAAAAGTAGACTCAAAGGACAATAAACTATACATATCTTTTGTCATAGCAACACCATTACTAATTCCATCTTACAATGAGAACAAAGAAAAGGAAAAAAATGACTTATATGTATCAAAATTTCTACAACAGCTCTTTTTGATGGCATAGAATTAAAAATTGAGAGGATATTCATCAACTGAGAATGGCTGAACAAGTTGTGGTATATATTTGTTATTGTGTAAAAAATGATGAACAAGATCATCTTAGAAAAACCTGGGAAATCTTACTTGAACTGACACAAAATGAAAGGAACAGAATGAGGAGAACATTGTACACAGTAATAGCAATATTGCAACGATGATCAACTGTGAAAGAGTTAGTTTCATGGATCAAGACAATGATTCAAAATAATTCCAAAGGACCCATGATGAAAAATGATATCCACCTCCAGAGACAGGATTAATTAATTCTTTAAAATATATTAATTTTTTCTTTGCTTTTGTTCCTCTGTGTGTTTTCTTTTGTAATTTGTCATATAAAAGTATGTTTGAAATAATATGTTTCCCATTTGCTTGTCCAGCATATTTTACAGATTAAGAAACTGAGGTAAACAAGGTTAAGTGACTTGCCCAGGTTCAAGGAGCTGGTAATTGTATGAGGTTGGATGTGATCTCAGATACTTCTGTCTCTAGGCATGGCACTCTATCCAATGTACCACCTAGCTGCCTCTGATATCACATTGCTTTATTTCTTTTTTTTCTGATTTAAATAATTTTTTATTTTTTTGAAAAGTTAACATGGTTAGATGATTCATGTTCTTACTTTCCACTTCACCCTCCCCACTTCCTCCACCGCCCCCCCATAGCCAATGTGCATTTCCACTGGTTTTAACTTGTATCATAGAACAAGACTTATTTCCAAATTATTGATAGTTGCATTAGTGTGGTAGTTTCGAGTCTACATCCCCAATCATGTCTACCTCAACCCATGTGTTCAACCAGTTGCTTTTCTTCTGCATGTTCCTCTCCTGTACTTCTACCTCTGAAGTGGGTAGCTTTCTTTTCTATAAGTACCTCAGAAATTTTATGGATCATTCATTGCTGCTAGTAAAGAAGACCATTACATTCGATTTTACCACAGTGTTGTTTCCCTTCTGATTTTTGTTGCATTGTTTTTGTTTATAAAAAACCTTTTTAATTTAATATAATCAAAATCATTTATTTTACATTTTATAATTTTCACTAACTCTTGATTGGTTTTGAAATCTTTCCTTTCCCAGAGATCTGACAAGTATACTATTCTGTGTTCACTTAATTTATTTATACTTTTCCTCTTTATATTCAAGTCATTCACCCATTCTGAATTTATCTTGGTGAAGGGTGTGAGATGTTTGTTTAAACCTAATCTCTCCCATATTGTTTCTCAATTTTCCCAGCAGTTTTTGTCAAATAGTGGATTTTTGTCCCAAAAGTTGGGCTCTTTGGATTTACCATACACTTTCATACTGATGTCACCATAACCAAATCTATTCCACTGATCCTCCCTTCTGTCTCTTAGTCAGTAACATACTGTTTTGATAACCTCTGCTCTATACTATAGTAACATCTGGTACTGCTAGGCCACCTTCCTTCACATTTTTTTTCATTATTTCCCTTGATATTTTTAATCTTTTGTTATTCAAAATGAATTTTGTTTTAGTTTTTTTCTAATTCAGTAAAGAAGTTAATTGGAAGTTTGATAGGTATGGCAGTAAATAAATTAATTAATTTGGGTAGAATGGTCATTTTTATTACGTTATCTCCTCCTACCCATGAGCAATCAATATCTTTCCAATTATTTAGATCTAGTTTAATTGTTTGGAAAGTGTTTTGTAGTTGCGTTTGTATAATTACTTTGTTTGTTTTGGTAGATAGATTACTAAGTATTTTTTATTATCTAAGGTGATTTTAAATGGTGTTTCTCTTTCTACCTCTTCCTGCTATGATGTGTTGGAAATATATAGAAATGCTGTTGATTTATGTGCATTTATTTTGTATCCTGTAACTTTGCTAAAGTTGTTCATTATTTCTACTAGCTTTTTAGTTGATTCTGTAGGATTTTTTAAGTGGACCATCATATCATCTGCAAAGAGGGATAGCTTAGTCTCCTAATTGCCTATTTTAATACCTTCAATTTCTTTTTCTTCTCTAATTGCTACTACTAGTGTTCCTAGTACAATGTTAAGTAATAGATGTGATAATGGGCATCCTTGTTTCACTCCTGATCTTATTGGGGAGGCGTGTAATTTATCCCCATTGCATATGATGCTTATTGATGGTTTTAGATATATACTGTTTATTATTTTGAAAAAGGTTTGATTTATCTAGATATGAAATAGGAATATTTATATCTCCCACTAGTATGGCTTCACTATCTACTTCCTTTTTGAACTCTGCCAGTTTCTCCTTTAGGAATTTGGATTGTATGCCATTTGATGTATACATATTGAGCACTGTTATTTCCTCATTGTCTATACTGCCTTTTATCAGGATGTAATTACCTTCCCTGTCTTTTTTAATCATATCTATTTTTACTTTGTCTTTGTCAGAAATCATGATCACCACTCCTGCCTTCTTTTTCTTATTTGAAGCCCAAAATATTTTGCTGCTCCCTTTACCTTAAATCTGTGTATGTGAACCTGCCTCATATGTGTTTCTTGTAGACAACATATGGTTGGGTTTTGGTTTCTAATCCACTCTGCTATTTGCTTCCATTTTATGGGCGAGTTCATCCCATTCATATTCAGAGTTATAATTATCAGTTGTGTATTCCCCAGCGTTTTGGTATCCTCTCTTAGTTCTACCCTTCTTTTTAGGCTATTTTATTTTAAACCAGTGATTTGTTTTAAAGCAGTAACCCTTGTCCCCTTCCTTGATTTACTACCCTTTCCACCCCCTCCTTTATTATTCCCATCTTTTTATTTTTAAGGCCTAATGCATTCCCTCCCCATTCTCCTCCCTTTCCTTTTTTAACCTCCCCTAACCCCTGCTCCCCTTGGTTTATATCCTTTGACTTTTTCAGTACAGTTAGATAGAGTTCTATATCCCAATGGATATAGCTACTCTTCCCTCTCAGGTTTAATTCCACTGAGAGTAAGGTTTAAATATGACCTCTTAATGCTCTCTTCCTTTCCTTCTTATAATAGTATTTGTCCCCTCCTCTTCCCATGCCTTCTTTGTGTGTAATAGAATATCCTATTTTTCTTATTCAAGTTTCTCTTGTTGCCATCTACTATTCACCTCCGTCTTTCCCATCCACCCTATATCATCTTAGACCATTTAATACTCCAACCTTTCCCTGTGAATAATTCTTCTAATTACTATAATAGTGTATACTATAATAGTGAATAGAGTTCACTACAGAGAATTACACATAATATTTCTCCGTATAAGAATGTGAATAAATAGATCTTATTGAAACCCTTAAAGAGGAAAATTTAAAATGAGTTTTCTTTCTTTCCCCTCTGTTTCTTAATTACGTTTTCATGTTTCTTTTGGTTTTTGTGGTTGGATATCAAACTTTCCATTTAGTCCTTTAGTGATTTCTGTTCAAATACTTGTAAATCTTCTATCTTGTTGAATGCCCATACTTTCCCCTGGAAGTATATAGTCAGTTTTGTTGGGTTGGTGATCCTTGGTTGTAGACCCAGTTCTCTTGCCTGTCTGAATATCATATTCCAAGCCTTGTGGGCTTGTAGTGTGGAGGCTCCCAGATCCTGTGTGATCCTGATTGGTACTCATTGATATTGGAATTGCCTCTTTCTGGCTTCCTATGAAGTTTTTTTCTTTTACTTGGATACTCTTGAATTTGACTATAATATTCCTGGGGATTGTCTTTTGAGGGTTTAGTGTAGAAGGTGATTTATGGATCCTTTTAATATCTATATTGGCCTCTTCTTTTAGAACTTCAGGACAGTTTTTCTGAATAATTTCTTTTAGTATGGAGTCCTAATTTCTATGAATTTCTCCTATTTCAGGAAGACCAATGATTCTCATAGTGTCTCTTCTAGATCTGTTTTCTTGATCTGTCAATTTCCCAGTGAGATATTTCATGTTTTCTTCTATTTTATCAGTCTTTTGACTTTACTTTCTTTGTTCTTGCTGCCTTAAGAGATCATTGGCTTCTACTTGCCCAATTCTTGTCTTTAGAGACTGGTTTTCTGCTATAATATTTTGATTTTCCTTTTTGATTTGGTCTGTCCTATTTTCCAGCTGTTTGATTTTTGTCTCCAATTTGCTCATCGATTCTTTTGATTTGGGGTCATCTTTTTTGAATTGCCAAATTCTTGCCCTTAGTGATTGGTTTTCGGCTATAATCTTTTGGTTTTCCTTTTCAATCTGGTGTGTTTTGTTCTTTAAGGCTTCCAGCTGGTCATTTCTGGTCTTCAATTTGCTTATCAATTCATTTGATTTCTGAGCCTCACTTTCCAATTGTGAAATTCTGCCTTTTAAATTGTTATTTTCTTGCCAGTCTACCATCTTTCTCATAATCTCAGATTTGAACTCTTCAAGAGCTTGTGGCCAGTTTTCATTTTTGGGGGGAAGGTTTGGATATGGTCACTTGTTTCTTCTCCTCTGCTTTTTGCTCTGTTGTCTGGATGTTTTCTGTTTAAAAGTTGTTGAATGTTAAAGATTTCTTCTTGATCTTTCTCTTCTGGGATTCTTGTGTCTGGCATGCCATTTTTAGCCCAGAGCCCTCTCAGCTTTATCCTCATGCCCAGAGTCTGTCTGTGCTCTTTAGGCTCCTGAGGTCTCAGGTCTAGTTGTTCTCTGGGTCAAGCCTCCTGGTGGTCCCCTTGCATGTTCCTCTGCCTGAAGCTCCTTTAACAGTCTCAGGGCACTGCTTCCACCATCATGCACCCCTCTGCACTGGGTCCCCACCCAAGATCTGTGCCTGAGCTCAGGATCTGCTTCTGTACCTGTGTCTGAGCCTGTGCTCAATCTGTGTTCAAAGCGCACTCGTTCTTTAGCCTCTTGTCTTAAGTCTTATTGCTCTCAGGAGCAGGCCCAGGTGATCCCAGGTTGCTGCCAAGAACTTTATTGATTCCCCAAATTTGCTTTAACTCTTGTGCACTGGCTTTGGCCCTGTACGTGGTGTGGGGAAGAGGGAGTTGTTCAGCTCACATTTTAGTGAGAGCTATTTCACCCCCTTATAGCATGGAAATGCTCTGATCCTAAGTACCCTCAATGCTGTACCCTGTTTTGTGGTCCCTTTGTTCATCTGTATTTGTTTTTATGTCCTCTTGGGGAGTCTTATATATGTGGGTTAGGAGAGGTTAAGCAGCTGCTTTTTACTCTGCTGCCATCTTAACACAGAAGCAGAAGAAAACCACATTGCTTTATTTCTAAAGGAGTAGGGGAGAGGCATGAGAGGTAGAAAATTTGAAATTCCAAATTTTAAATTAATTTTATTTTTAAATATAATAAAAAATTTTAATGAAATAAGCCGTATACATATAACATATGTTATATTGACTTCTTTTATATAAACTGAAGATATGCATATTAATCACAACTCTTTGGGATCAAATCTATGAAAATATAAGTAATCAAGTCCAGAAGTGAAAAAATCTTTTTATAATGATATTCTTTATTTCAATGGAAGATGACGTGCTTTTATAATCTCTCAATGTAATTTTAGAAGGGAATTGATATCATGTAATATAGCAGACTTTGGGGAAAATCACCTGGCTCTTACCAAAAATTCAGTAGTGTATTCTGAACCTTCTTTAGTTTTTAAATCTCTTTCAACTGTGAAACAAGAGGAAACTATAATGAAACTGAGAAGAGCTTGCTGGTTCTTGATTAGTTATTAGTGAGATTGACTGTCAGTACAACTTTCAACAAATATGATTGCCAATTGCTTGATTTTTCTCTCTCCCTCAGGTCAAATTTTTTCTAAAAAAACATGCTTATTCTTGCCTCCCTCAAAAGGCCTTCTCCAGGAATCTCACAGGAGTTTTTCTAAGGAGAATAAATCATTTTTCATTTTTCAGTATGAGAACAACTCCTGAAGATGACAGCATGCTCCTTTATAGGCACAAGGTGTTCCATCAATTATGTGGATTGCCATGGGGTATTACATCAGTCAACTAAATCCTGATTGCACTTGTGATGTTTTCTAAATATAAACTTGATATTGTTATCTATTTGGGCAACAATGGAAAATTTGGAATAAAAATGTTAAGAAATATGTCTTTCTTTAGCAGCGTTGAGTGGTGGAAGGATGAATAGGGGAAATATAGTACTTGGGTTCATATTGCTCCAGGCACATTTAATTCAAATCAACGTCCATTTATTAATTATCTATATTTTGGTAGTCATTATTGAAGGTTCTGAGGAGTATATGAAGAAAAATGCGTTCGGCAAGTATTTGTAAAACATTGACTACATTCAAAGCATTATAATAGATGTGGAGATATAAAAACAGAAACAAAAGAGCTCTTGTTTTTAAAGAACTTATATCCTTCCTTGATTAGGGGTGTGGAGGGAGAAGATCTGTATGATACATCAAAACAAGATGGGTAAATTATATCTTTTTTATCCTAGAAGCAACAGGGTAATAATAAGATTGGAGGATCACAGAATTAGAAAAAGGGATCTTAGACAGGATCTTGGGTACTATCATGTTCTACCTCCTCTATAGATGTGAAAACTGAGTCCAAAAGAGTTTAAAGAACTTACTTAGAGTCACTGAGCAACTTTCTATATAAGCTAATAAGGCACAAATTGCTTCCCTTCTATAACTAGCAGGGTTTCATAAATAAATATTTGAAATGAAAAATGACAAATTTATAAAACAAGATAGCCTCAGTTGTGACTTCAGGAGAAAAATCATTTTGATTAAAAAATAAGAAAGCCTTCTCATAGTAGAAAACATCTGACTTGATTCTAAAATCTATTATCCCCTACCACTAGAGCCCTGAGTTTTATTATTGTAGAAGTGAAAGTATATATTTATGTCTCATTCTGATTTTCACAAAATTCCCTACATAAATTAAAATTAACTTTAGTTAAACTTGTGGGCTTTTATTTCTTACTGTGAAACAAAGTTTAGTAAACATAAAATATAATGTTTTATTAAAATGAATGTGATTTAAATATGATGGTTTCACTCTCACCTCACTCATCATTGAAGCTATTTGTAGAGTGAAGGTCACTGACTCTCTTATTAGGAGTGGAAGGCGATATGGATATGATGCAATAGACAACAGGAAGATATCAAGATATCATCAAATTCTATATGTTTCCTTGAATTAATTTTTCTTGAACTATGACCAGAATCAGTGACTGGAACATCTGTTCCTGATGAAATCACTAATTTTAAATATCTCCCTGACACAGGACACTAGAAATACTAATTCATAATAATAATAATAATAACAATAATAACAAATCATGATTATGATAATGCTAACTTTTATATAGCACTTTACAATTATTTCATTTGTTCCTCAAAGCCACAGTAAAATACAAGTACTATTGTTATTCTTATTTTACAGATGAAGAAACTGAGACAAACAAAGATTAAGTGTATTGCCAAGGCTAACATATTAAGTGTCAGAGGCCAATTTTTAACTGAAATCTTCCAAATTCCAAGCCAAGAATTCTATCCACTGAACCACATAGTTGTCCTAATAATTTGATAAATTATGATGTATTTTATTATCTGATACTATATTGCCTGGAACTGAGATAAAAAAATCTCAAAGAAAAACACATAACTCTATCAAATATGCACACATATAGTTAGAAATAAAAAAAATCTGTAAATTAAAGTAGAAATTATTCACTTAAAGTGAAGTAAAATAACTAAGTAAACTCAGTTTATTGGAATAACATATCCCAATTTCTTAGTGCTTCCAAACAGGTAAAAGTTATTTGAAGAAGTGGTATATATTAGTTGTTAGTGGAATTTCTAATGGATTAATGATTGTGCTTGTTCTCCTCTTTTTTCTCATTTTTTAAAGTTCATGTTCTCCTTAAGACTCATAGTGAGAATTTTACATGGTATGCAGGAAAACAATGGAAATTTTTTGGTGTCAATGTTCATTTGTGTTCAATTTCACACCAGCCAAGATGAATGAATGTTCTTTTAAGGTAGTGTCTATTTTGTGTTGGTATTCTTCCACTGGTGCTTAGGAAAATGCTTTGAACAGAGTAGGCATTTAATATATTTGTTCAATAGGATCATTCGATGATATCTTTACTTTTGCTCACTTTCTTCCATCCTTCAGAAATCAGCTAAATGTGACTTACTTGGTAAAACCAGTTACTATCCTATTCAGTGTTCTATGGCTATTGAGCAGGAGAATGAAACATTAGAAGTTTGTAGTTAATAAATGCATTAGGACATAAGCACATCATGTCACTGTCTCCGTGAAAATATGATTGCATTAACACTACCATCAGATAGGAAAGCAATGATTGTATTTTCCTCATCCTCCATTATTTAATACTCCATTTGAAAAAACATTTCAGTTATGTCTTTATACTTAGAATATTTTTCACAAATGAACCTTATTATGTGTAAGGAGAAGATACATCTAAGTATGTATGAATTAATGTTATGTTCAAGTTATTGTAGACAGAATTTCAGTCTATATGACTTGTCCAATTTCAGTAGAGTTTACTGGTTGAGTTCCAAGATATTTTCCATTCTGAATTTTTTTTATGTGGAAAATTAGTTTCTTTCAGCTGATGAAAGACAGGAAGCTTCTAATATATAACTCTAGCTCTGAGCCTGAAATCCTAGTCATTGTGATTTGCTAGGTATTTGGAAGGTTCTAAATTTGTATAACCTATAGTGATACATCGTATTTAGTTTCTCATGTCTTTTTTGCCTAAATTAGATGAATAATTTCATCCAAAAGCCTTAAAGATAATAACTGTAAGATTTCTTGTGGCAATTTTCCTAAATTTAAAAATGTCATCAACTCCACTGTTTCCAAAAATATTTGTATGACACAGAAATATATTTGACATTTTTTGTTGACATCTTAGTGGTTGTGTACATGCATATGGTAAACATAGAAGGCATCTTGATTCCATTCTTGACTTGTAGTATATGCAGAAGCAGGTTTTTGACTTGCTTTGGTTACAACAACATTTGGTCTGTGTGTGTAAATTTTTTCTTAATTGTGTCTTTTTTTCTTTAATGATTTTTATTTTTTAGAAAAGTTATCATGGTTACATGATTCATGTCCTTACTTTCCCCTTCAACACCCCACCTCATCCCACCCACCCCCATACCCGACGCGCATTTTCACTGGTTTTAACATGTGCCATTGATCAAGCCCTATTTCCAAATTGTTGATAGTTTCATTGGTGTGGTAGTTTCGAGTCTGCACCCTCAATCAGGTCCGCATCAACCTATATGTTCAAGCAGTTGTTTTTCTTCTTTGTTTCCACACCTGTAGTTCTCCCTCTGAATGTGGGTAGAGTTCTTTTTCATAAATCCCTCAGAATTGTCCTGGGTCATTGTATTGCTGCTGGTACAGAGGTCCATTACATTCAATTTTACCACAGTGTATCAATCTCTGTGTACAATGTTCATCTGGCTCTGCTTCTTTCCCTCTGCATCAATTCCTGGAGGTCTTTCCAGTTCACATGGAATTTCTCCAGTTTATTATTCCTTTGAGCACAATATTATTCCATCACCAGCATATACCACAATTTGTTCAGCCATTCCCCAATTGAAGGTCATACCCTCATTATCCAATTTTTTGCAAACACAAAAAGCACAGCTATAAATATGTTCACACAAGTCTGCTTATCTGTGATCTCTTTGTGGTACAAACCCAACAATGGTATGGCTGGATCAAAGGGCAGGAAATTTCTTATCGCGCTTTCAGCATAGTTCCAAATTGCCACCCAGAACGGTTGGATCAGGTCACAACTCCACCATCAATGCTTTAATGTCCCAATTTTTGCCACATCCTCAACAACATTCATTACTCTCCCCTACTATCATTTTAGCTAATCTGCTAGTTGTGAGGTGATACCTCAGCATTGTTTTGATTTGCATTTCTCTAATTATTAGTGATTTAGAACACTTTCTTATGTGCTTATTAGTAGTTTTGATTTCTTTATCTGAAAATTGCCTATTCATGTTCCATGAACACTTATCAATTAGAGAATGACTTGATATTTTATGCAATTGATTTAACTCCTTGTATATTTGAGTAATTAGATCCCTGTCAGAGTATTTTGTTATAAAGATTTTTTCCCAATTTGTTTTTTCCCTTCTGATTTTGTTTGTACTGTTTTTGTTTGTGCAAAGGCTTTTTAATTTAATATAATCAAAATCATTTATTTTAAATTTTGTAATTTTCTCTAACATTTGCTTGGTTTTAAAATCTTTCCTTTCCCAGAGATCTGACAGGTATACTATTTTGTGTTCACTTAACTTATTTAGAGTTTCCCTCTTTATATTCAAGTCATTCACCCATTCTGAATTTATCTTGGTGTAGGGTGTGAGATGTTGATCTAAACCTAATCTCTCCCATATTGTTTTCCAAATTTTACAGCATTTTTTGTCAAATAGTGAATTTTTGTCCCAAAAGTTGGGCTCTTTGGGTTTATCATACACTATCTTGCTAATGTCACTTATCCTGAGTCTATTCCACTGATCCTCCCTTCTTTCTCTTATCCAGCGCCATATTGTTTTGATGACCTCTGCTTTATAGTATTGTTTATTATCTGGTACTACTAGGCCACGTTGCTTCACTTTTTTTTTCATTATTTCCCTTGATATTCTTGATCTTTTGTTATTCCAAATGAAATTTGTTATATTTTTTTCTAATTCAGTAAAGAAGTTTTTTGGTAGTTTGATACGTATGGCACTAAATAGGTAAATTAATTTGGGTAGAATGTTCATTTTTATTATGTTAGCTTATCTAACCAATGAGCAATCAATGTTTATCTAATTGTTGAGATGTAGTTTTAATTGTTTGGAAAGTGTTTTGTATTTGTGTTTGTATAATTGCTTTGTTTGTTTAGGTAGATAGATTACTAAGTATTTTATATTGTCTAGGGTGATTTTAAATGGTGTTTCTCTTTCTAACTCTTGCTGCTTTGATGTGTTGGAAATATATAGAAATGCTGATGATTTATGTGCATTTATATTGTATCCTACAACTTTGCTAAAGGGGTTCATTATTTCTAATAGCTTTTTAGTTGATTCCATCAGATTTTTTAAGTAGACTATCATATCATATGCAAAGAGAGATAGCTTGGTCTCCTCATTGCCTCTTTTTATACCTTCAATTTCTTTTTCTTCTCTAATGCTACTTCTAGTGTTTCTAGTACAATGTTAAATAATAGAGGTAATAATGAGCATCCTTATGTCATGCCTGATCTTATTGGGACGGCTTCTAATTTATCCCTATTGAATATGATGCTTATTGATGGTTTTAGATATATACTGTTTATTATTTTTAGGAAAGGTCCTTCTATTCCTTTACTTTCCAGGTTTTTCAGTAGGAATGGGTGTTGTATTTTGTCAAGGACTTTTTCAACATCTATTGAGATAATCATGTGATTTTTGTTTGTTAGCTTGTTGATATGGTCAATTATGTGGATGGTTTTCTTAATGTTGAACCATCCTTGCATTCCTGGTATAAATCCACCTGATCATGGTGGATAATCCTCTTGATCACTTGCTGGAGTCTTTTTGCTAGTATTCTATTTAGGATTTTTGCATCTATGTTCATTAGGGAGATTGGTCTATAGTTTTCTTTCTCTGTTTTTGAAATACCTGGCTTTGGAATCAATACCATATTTGTGTCATGAAAGGAATTTGGTAGGACTCCTTCTTTGCTTATTATATCAAATAATTTGTATAGTATTGTGATTAGTTGTTCTTTGAATGTTTGATAGAATTCACTTGTGAATCCATCAGGCACTGGCAATTTTTTCTTAGGGAGTTCCTTGATGGCTTGTTCAATTTCTTTTTCTGATATGGGATTACTTAAGTATGCTCTTTCTTCTGCTCTTAATCTAGGCAATTTATATTTTTGTAAATATTCAACCATATCACCTAGATTACGATATTTATAGCCATATAATTGGGCAAAAGAGTTTTTAATGATTGCCTAAATTTCCTTTTTATTAGAGGTTAGGTCTCCCTTTTCATCTTTGATACTGTTAATTTGGTTTTCTTTCCTTTTTTATTAGATTGGCCTGTACTTTGTCTATTTTATGTGTTTTTTAAAAATACCAGCTTCTAGTCTTACTTATTAATTCAATAGTTCTTTTACTTTTGATTTTACTAATTTCTTCCTCGATTTTTAGTATTTCTAATTTAGTTTTCATCTGGGGATTTTTAATTTGCTCACTTTCTACTTTTTTAAGTTGCATGCCCAATTCATTAATCTCTGCCCTCCCTAATTTGTTAATATATGCACTTGAGGATATAAATTGCCCCCTGAGTATTGCCTTAGCTGCATCCCACAGAGTTTGGTAGGATGTCTCATCATTGTCATTCTCTTCAGTGAAATTGTTAATCGTTTCTATGTTTTCTTCTAACTGGTTTTGGAGAATCATATTATTTAATTTCCAATTAGTTATTGATTTGCCCGTCCAGGTGCCCTTACTAATTATCATTTTTATTGCATTATGATCTGAGAAGGTTACATTTATTATTTCTGCTCTTTTGCATTTGTTTGCAATATTTCTATGCCCTATTACATGGTCAATCTTTTTGGATGTACTATGTGCAGCTGAAAAGGTGTGTTTCTTTTTGTCCCTATTTATTTTTCTCCACATATCTATTAACTCTAATTTTTCTAGGACTTCATTCACCTCTCTTATCTCTTCCTTATTTATTTTTTGGTTTCATTTATCTAGTTCTGAAAGAGGAATATTTACATCTCCCACTAGTATGGTTTTACTATCTATTTCCTTCTTGAGCTCTTCTAATTTCTCCTTTAGGATTTTGGATGGTTTGCCATTTGGTGTATGCATATCGAGCACTGCTATTTCCTCATTGTTTATACTGGCTTTTATCAGGATGTAGTTATTGTCCCTGTCTCTTTTTATCATATCTATTTTTACTTTGCCTTTGTCAGAAATCATGATTGCCACTCTTGCCTTCTTTTTCTTATATGAAGCCCAAAATATTTTGCTGCTCCCTTTACCTTAAATCTGTGTATGTGAACCTGCCTCATATGTGTTTCTTGTAGACAACATATGGCAGGCTTTTGATTTCGAATCCACTCTGCTATTTGCTTCCATTTTATGGGGGAGTTCTTCCCATTCACATTCAGAGTTATAATTATCAGTTGTGTATTCCCAACATTTTGGTATCCTCTCCTAGTTCTATCCCTTCTTCTTAGGCTATTTCCTTTTAAACCAGTGATTTGTTTTAAACCAGTAACTCTTGTCCCTTCCCTTGATTTGGTTCCCATTCCACCCCCTCCATTATTGTTCCCCTAGTTTTATTTGTAAGGCCTAATGAATTCCTTCCCCCCTCTCATCCCCTTCATTTTTGACCTCCCCACTCCCCTGTTCCCCTTGGTTGATCCCTTCTGATTTTCTCAGTAGGGTTAGATAGAATTATATATCCCAATGACTATAGCTACTTTTCACTCTCAGCTTAATGCTCTCTTCCTCTCTTTCTTATAATAGTATTCATACCCTCCACTTCCCATGCCTTCTATGTGTGTAATACAATATCTTATTTTTTTTTCATTCTAGTTTCTCTTGGTATCACCTACTATTCACCCACCTCTTTCCCACCCACCCCCATATCATCTTAGACCATTTAGTTTCATCAGAAAACCTATCAAGGTAAATTAATAAGTAAACATGACTATCTCTGGACTCATGTACATGTGCATTTGAATGAATGCATGTATGTGTGTCTGTATATTTTAGCTTCTGGTTTCTAATGAAAGTGTATATGTATATTTTTGTATATGTGTTTGTACATGTTTACTAGTTGGAGGGAAAGCATATAATTTTGCACCTGACATACTAGGAAAATGATATATATTTTCTATTAAATCACTTAAGACACCCACGCACACACACACCTCTGATTCTGATTTTTAAACCTTTTAATGAATTTTTGTTTTAATAACATAATCATTTATTGGATGTAGTAACTTATCCTTCCGCCATAATCTTCCTTTGTCACAAAGAAAAACAATAAATCCAAAGCATCAGTTTCAATGATGATATCTGTCTTTGTCAATAATATTTTCACTAGTCGTCGAACACTCAACAACAATAAAAAAAATTATTTTTAATTAGGTGTCCCCTGGTGTGTCATTTGATTATCTGTTGTCCAGATAAATTTGTGTACTTACTTATCTTCTCATTAACATTTTTGTACTCATTGTGTATATTTTATCCTAATGCCATTTATTTTATTCTGCAACAATTTATACAAATATACCCAGGTTATATATTTTTTCTATATTTGACATTTTTTACAAAACAATAATTTTCCATTATATCTATATGTTGTTAGCAATAGCAATATCATCATCATTCTCATTGCCTTTGTCCATTTGATGAGCATTTTATTTGTTCCTCATTCATTCCTATGAAAAGAGGGCTGTTGTCTATAATTTGATTGATAGTATTATATTTTTGTTCATTTATCTCATTGAGTGGGTATAAATTCAAACTATAGGTTAAAGGGTATATAAGTTTAATCATTTTTCTTGAATGATTCCAAGTAGCTATCCAGGTTGGAGAGACCAATTCAGAACCTAGGCAACATTTTAGTCAAGTGGCATCTTTCAGTATTGTTTCCTTTTCCATTCTAGTCCAGTAAGGGAGTAGGATTTGAACTATGATTCCTAAAATCCCTAGTAACTTTTTATCTAGAATCCTGAAGTCTCAGTCATAGACAGAATGAATGAAATGAAAAACAACAAGAGAGAATTCAATAGAGTTGCTTCCATCACCTCACTTGTACAATATGGGTGTTTAACTATGTGGGTTCTGAAAACCTTGGCAGAACTGGATGCCATGGAACCTCAAATAAATTGAATGAGTGTAATAAAATGATGAAGTGGAGGGGGAAGAAAGAATGCAAACATATGAGGACATGAAGTATAAAGATTAGGATCACCAGTCTCTCATTTGGTCACTTAGTGTCTTGGTCTAAGAAGCTGTAATATATACACCTGCCAGAAAAACCATCTTGGTCTAAGTGTCTTGAAGGTGTAATATACACCTGCCAGAAAAACCATCTCAGTAGATGGGTCAAACCAAGAACAGTTTCATGCCAATAGCCATGAACAGGGCTGAAGCAGGCACTACAGAGCACTTAGAGTGTGGTTAGACACAGAAGACTACAAGGTCATCCATTGCATTTTGGGCCATCACTAGTTGTCTTGAGAGACATTGAGATTGAGAACTCTGTACAACTCCATTTCACTTAAATTCAGTTCCCTTGCAAGTCAAGACATCACCATGAGCCACTGATCATGTCCTGACTACAGCATTGTGATACCATTGACCTTATCTGAAAAGAAAGAACCACCACCACCACCACCAACATCAACAAAATAACAAGAGCTGTGATCCATGCTCATTCTGAGCTTCAGGAGCCAGGACATGTCTGAAAAAGAGGAGTGAGTCATAAATCAGAAATATCTATGGAAATATGTTGATTTGAGGTTTATCTTCATCAATTTAAAGAGCATGAAGCAAAACTGGCCTTTTCATTGCCTTTTTTCATGAGTATTGATTTGGAATATTTTCTCTTTTATACTTTATATTTTCTTTCTAAAAAAAGTGTCCATACAATTTGACCACTAATCTATTGATGATTGGCTATTTTGTTATATGTTTTTAAAAATCCTTATTCATTTTTAATAACAGAATTTTTCAATGATATTTGATACATATATTTCACATCCTGTACTTTCTTTTTTGATTCTATATTAAATAATTTTGTGTATGGCAAAGCTTTAAAAAATATGTAATTCAAAAAAGCCTATTCTATCTTTTAGCAAACATTGTTCTAGGGTTTTGAGTGGATAAGGATTTAGATTTTCTAATTGGTTCCATTGATATGCTTTTCTGCTTCTTTATGTTTGGTTTGCTTGTTTGTTTGTTATCTAACAAATACTGGAGAGTTTTGTTGCCTATTCCTTCATAATATACTTTGAGGACTTGTCATGAATTCTCTTCATTAATATGTTTTTATTTCCCTTCAGAGTACAGAGTTCTTGTATTTAAAAATGAATTTTATTGTTATTTTGTTCATATGTACTTATAAATGTGTGTCATGTGGGTAATTTGGAGAGTATAGCTTTAAATATTTTAAGTAAGCTAGGTAGTGTAGTAATTTCTCTTGATATTTTGGGTCAAAGCACCTTTGAAAATTCATGAGTACTTACTCAGAGATTTAATAACTTAGTTTTTATCCATATAAGTATTTCATTCTCTGACATGTTATGAACCCTCTCTCACTTTACAAAGGTTTTCATGAGTCATTAAATAATTCTGCAAAAATTTTTTTCTTATTCTTCATTGGTAGTGTAATGCAGGGTTGCAGCAGAAGGTTTTTGCTTTTGCAAATTCAATTGTAACAGCCCTGGCAGTTAGAAGTTTTAGGATATTCACAGAAAGACAGTTGGAGCCTGATACTATAAATAGTGCTAAAACTCCAACTGAAGGGCTTTTGGCTGTTGGCATTTGGATTTTTGCCTTTTGGCTTCTGCCTTGGCCTGTGATTATTGTCTTTGGGGCATTTGTACCTAGTCTGATTTCTCTGGACCTCTTCCTGATGCCTCCATTTACATTCCTACTATTTCCCTGAATTTCCTTTTAGGCCCTGGGAGGAAGAATGGTTTTGGTGGATGGACATTGTGGCAAGTAGGACATACTAAATCAAGCCACCCCCTTATTTAGTGATCCGATAAATACTTTACTTCAGGGCAGTGAATCCTTCCTTACTGGGAGAGCTGGACACTCTCTGACTGACTCCCTTCTCTATGACCCTTCCCCCCCACATCAGCTTTCTCCCTAGTAGCAGTTACAAAACCCTGAAACCCTCTCTACCTCAACTCACCCCTGCCATCAATAAATCCCCTTTTTTACCTACACAAAAGCCTCTGGTGAATCATTGTATTGAATATTAAGACAAAGGCTGAAGAGGGAAGAAATTACTTCCTTTTATTCTTGAGGGAAACCTAGGCATCCATCTTGGGCAGGAATTACCCAGCTGAGACATCCTGTAGACATCAATTTCACTGGCAGGGAGGAGCCTTTGACTCCTCCCTCAAGGGTTTTTAGAAATTAACAAGATAAAATCTCTCTAGCCAGATCTAATCATTTCTGACTGGCCCAATTCCTCTTGTATCATAGAGATACTTTCCCTGCCTGAAGATCAGCCTATTTCCTCCCAGTACCCTCTGTCTCTAGCCTCAGTGATTAGCCTGTTTGAGCAGTCCCTCCTATACTCCCATTCATTCCCTTACCTCCATATATATATATATATATACAACCCATTCATCCCTTCATTATTCACCTAACTCCTTTACTCTTCCCTATACCCAGACTGTCTATTCATTCCCTTTAACTCAGCCATCATACTTTATCCCTGTTATTCTTCCCCATTCAATATTTTGCCTTATTTCTTTATAACAGTAGATATCATCTAGTTTCCTTGGGATAATCTTCAATTAAATATTACTCTTTACAGTCACATGATGGGAAAAACAAACTAAAATTGTTTCTTTATATTTATAAATGTTTTTTATTTTATTTTTTTAGAAAAATTTTCCATGGTCATAAGATTCATGTTCTTACTTTCCCCTTCACCCCTCCCCCAAACTCCCTATAGCTGACCTTACAATTCCACTGTTTTTAACATATGTCATTGATCAAGATCTATTTCCATATTATTGATAATTGCATTGGTGTGGTCATTTCAAGTCTACATGCCCAATCATGTCCACATCAACCCATGTGTTCAAGCAGTTGCTTTTCTTCTGTGTTTCTACTCCTGTAGTTATTCCTCTGAATGTGGGTAGCATTCTTTTCCATAAATCCCCCAGAACTGTCCTGGGTCATTGTATTACTGCTAGTACAAAAGTCTATTACATTTGATTTTACCATAGTGTATCAGTCTCTGTGTATGATGTTCTCCTGGTTCTGCTCCTTTCAATCTGCATCAATTCCTGGAGGTCTTTCCAGGTCACATGGAATTCCTTCAGTTTATTATTCCTTTGAGCACAGTAGTATTCCATCACCAGCATATACCACAATTTATTCAGCCATTCCCCAATTGAAGGGCATACCCTCATTTTCCAGCTTTTTGCCACCACAAAGAGCATGGCTATAAATATTTTTGTAGAAGTATTTATCTATGATCTTTTTGAGGTACAAACCCAACAATGCTATGGTTGGACCAAAGGGCAAGCATTCCTTTAGCTATCTTTGGGCATAGTTCCAAATTGCCATCCAGAATGGTTGGATCAGTTCACAACTCCAGCAGCAATGCATTAATGTCCCAATTTTGCCACATCCCCTCCAACATTTATTACTTTCCCCCTCTGTCATTTTAGCCAATCTGCTAGGTATGAGGTGATACCTCAGAGTTGTTTTGATTTGCATTTCTCTAATTATTAGAGATTTAGAACCTTTTCTTATGTGTTTATTGATAGTTTTGATTTCTTTATCTGAAAATTACCAATTTATGTCCCTTGCCCATTTATCAATTGGAGAATTGCTTGATTTTTTATGCAACTGATTTAGCTCCTTGTAAATTTGAGTAATTAGACCTCTGTCAGAGTTTTTTGTTATAAAGATTTTTTCCCAGTTTGTTGTTTCCCTTCTGATTTTGGTTGCATTGTTTTTGTTTGTACAAAATCTTTTTAATTTAGTATAATCAAAATTATTTATTTAACATTTTGTAATATTTTCTAACTCTTGCTTGGTTTTAAAATCTTTCCTTTCCCAGAGACCTGACAAGTATACTATTCTGTGTTCACTTAATTTATTTATAGTTTCCTGATACTATATCAAGTCATTCACCATTCTGAATTTATCATGGTATAGGGTGTGAGATGTTGATCTAAAGCTAACCTCTCCCATGTTGTTTTCCAATTTTCCCAGAAGTTTTTGTTTGGTACTGGCTAAGAGACAGAAGGGAAGATCAGTGGAATAGAGTTGGGATAAGTGACATCAGCAAGACAGTCTTTGATAAACAAAAAGAGCCCAACTTTTGGGATAAAAATTGTTTTTTCACATTTTAACAAATGATAATTGTTGTATTTCCTCCAGAAAGACAGTGATATTTTTTAAAGACTATAATACAAAGAGCTGAAAATATATTGAAATTCATAGAATTGATTAGAAAAGTTAGGTAAAAACCAATTTACGTTAAAATAATATCAAAATGAAACCCACATTTTCTAAATAAAGATAGAATTTGGGTTGCCTTATTTTATTAAATCTTAAGTTACACTCTATTTTTAGTAAACCTTGAAGACAAGCATAAATAATTGAATCAACCTAATCATATGTCTAAATTTATTTTCACTATCACTAATGCATATACATAACCTTCTTTAAAAATTAGAAGTAATCATGTTTCATCATGAAAGGTGTGTTGGGTTGCACTTTGCTATTAAAAAGGTTATGCTAGAACCATTTGCTTGTGTCTTAACTCTCTAAAAAAGGTTCTTGCAGTGGCAAGAGTATCATTTGCAAGTAAAAGGACTTGAATTCAAATTCAAGCTAAGCCATTGATCACCTGTGTTATCTCAGAAAGTCACTTCAGGACTTTGTGATGAATTTCTTCATCTTTATAGGATAATTGGATTTGATGACCTCCAAGTTTTCTTTTAATTCTATGATCCTATATATAATAATGATCATAATAACATTGACATATAATTTATTATTTGAATAGTCATTTTAATATTTTATCATATTGATCCTCCTAACAATACTGTGAAGTAGATGTTGTAATTATTCTCATTTTACAGAGGAAGAAACTGAGACTGTTAATGGCTAAATGATTTACTGAGGGTCAAAATCTAGTAATAATATGAGGTAGGATTTGAACTTGTCTTCCTCTGTCCTTGTCCAATATTCTAAAAAGTGCTCCACTTAGCTATTTTTCTTAATTTTATATTTTATTATATACACATGTATTATATTTTATTTAATTTGACATATTATGAATCACTTTTTTCTTTATATCATAGTAATTTCTAAGGTGAGAATATCTCTCCATCAAGGGCACTCTCTTCTTTAGTGACAAAGAAATAGTGTTTGGTGAAAAGATCAGATGGAGTTAGGAAAAAATTAATAATAATAATCTCACCTAATGATGGCTGAGGTCTAGTAGAGCTTGTTGAAAAAAAATACCTGTTTTTGCTTTTTTTGCTTTACTCTTCATTTTTAAATTTTTATGGATGTCAGATCTAGTTCCAGAGTGAATCTCTTTTTTAAAGTCACAAATGTAACATAGGAGGATGGGTACTCATCAACACATTTACTTAGTCCTTGGTTTTGGTATGGGGATGCCTCTCTTATTATTCAATGTTCTTTGTGAATCATATGAATAAAAATGTGTCAAAATCTAGCTAAAATATCATATCAAAGTTTTTGTCACATAATTTCTTGTTCGAGGCAGCATACTCTACATTTTTATCAATATTACATAGATTATATTTAAGTTATTCTATTTCAAGTAGTTAGATATGTTAATAATGTGAGCATGCATCTGTAAGACACTTCTTTGGATCTAGAGGTAAAGAATTTTTCCACATATTCATTAAAATTAAAAGAAAAAGACTATTAATAGAATCCTCATTAATGTATGAAATATATTTTAATACATGTTGGATCATTTGGAATTAACACATGTAATATCTAATGATTATATTTTATTTATGTGAATATTATATATGGTATTACACTTGCTTGCTCTATAGAAATAGAAATCTTTGAGAAACCTGACACTGTGTTTAAATAACACCTTTTTAATTATGTAGGCCTTGGTAATTGACCCTGAAACTAAGTACTTTGGGAGTTAGCAAAGAATGATTGGAAATAAGAGAGATATGGTTATTGAAAGTATGCCTAATAAATAATTTAGATGAAATCATCTGCAAACTTTGCAAGTATATATTAATTCAGGGAAACTTCCCATAGCATAGATGTGTCTATCCTCAATTAAATAATAAGGCCATTTTCACACATTTGTAGAAGTTGAAAGGACCTCAGTGGTAAATAAGTCCAAAATTTATATCTTAGGGGAGAAACCCCTATGCAATATAGCCCACAGATGAT
Source organism: Gracilinanus agilis (assembly GCF_016433145.1). Lineage (NCBI taxonomy): Eukaryota > Metazoa > Chordata > Mammalia > Didelphimorphia > Didelphidae > Gracilinanus > Gracilinanus agilis. The sequence continues at coordinate 576,856,507 of NC_058132.1, forward strand.
GATATAGACTTTTCTTGGACACCTCCAACAAGGAGGGTCTCAATACCTGATGAGGAAGCCCATTCTAATTATATATTTATATAATTATATAATAAAATAGGAATTTTTGTTTTTCTTGATAGAAATGCTAAATTTGCTTCCTTTTAACTTCTGTTTATTATTTATAGGTTTTCCTTCTGAAGCTAAATACAATGAGCTTAATCATACTAACAAATGAGAATACTTCAAATATTTGAAGAGAGCTTCTGTGTTCTCTTTTTTTTAGGCTAAATATCTCAATTGGCTTCAACTAATGCTGATGTAATATAAGATAAAGACCTTTGCCATCACAATTGTTAGCTTCTGGGCATTCTCTGGACCATGATATAATTTTATCTAAAATATAAGAACTAATATTGATATATGAATATAGTTCATCAAATATTGTCTCACCAGGGTGGGTTTCAGTGAAACTATCTTCTACCTGTTTCTTGACTCATGAATATGTCAAGAAATTCTGGCTTCACTCCATTCAGCTATATAACCATTTGTCAAGTTTTTTACAAAAACTCTTCATTTCTGTTATTGTTATTGTTATCAGGACTTGGGGATTGGTTGTGAGTTTAATTATGATTTTAAAAAAACTGAGTCAAAAAAGAACATTATAAAGTAAAACTTTTAAACATATTTTTCATTCCCTTTTATAATATGTCTCTAGTAGTTCTTAAATTGCCCTATAGCATAAACAATCCAATCATTTGACTAGATCTATCATCAGAAAATGTGGAAAAACTCATAGCTAAAAATTGGACATAGCATTTCTTCATATAATCAGTCATATAATCGTACAATAAAATCGATGCCAAATATTAAAATCTTCTAGCAGGAGAGAGTCTTTAGGTAATTAGATATGATACCTCTTTACATAATTATTAGGATCTACATGAATTCTTATATGGTCTTGGGCTACATTTTGCACATCATAATTTGTCTCATTCAGTTTTTTTATTGTGTCATAAGAATTTCATTCTAGAGAGTTGTCCATATCCTTGGGATAAACTCAAGTAGAATTTCAGGTCATGGAGTACTACTCACGTTTCCCACCAAGTAGCAGCCAAACTACACTACTATTCAAGGACCATTATCCATGTAAGTCAATAGGTTGTGGCAAAAGCAACTCATTTCATTTGATGATTCATATTATATATAGAGAGAACAGAAAAATAAGTATGTGTATCTGTATGCATATACATACATAGTATATATGTTTCTGTATATATGTATGTGAATGTGTGTGTACACATACTTCATGTCCATCCTTCCATTTTCCCTTCTTCCCTTTTTTCCTTCCTTCCTTTGTTCCTTCCTTCCTATTGCTCTGATTTTTTATTATGAAACTGGCCAAATGATAGATCCTGATAATTTGCATCTATAAACCACCTTGCTATTTATAACGATTAACTTCAATGCAAACTTGTGAGGTAAGTCATGTAAATGTTGAGAATAAAATATTTGATGCTTGAGAAGGTGAAGTAGCTTGATGTCAATCAAACAGCTACCAAATACTAAAACCAGGATTATAACCTTAATCTTCAAAGGGTAATGCTATTTCCACTCTACTTTGGTGCTTTCTGATGATGGATCTCATCAAATGATTGGATTGTGTATGTTATAGGGGAATTTAAGACCTCCTAGAGACATATTATAAAAGGCTATGAAAAAATATGTTTAAAAGATATAATTTATTACATAATTTTTTGACTCAGGTTTTTTAAAAATCATAATTAAACTCACCACCAGTCCCCAAAGCCAGATAACAATAACAATAACAGAAATGAAGATTTTTTGTAAAAAACTTGATAAATGTTTACATAGCTGAATGGAGTGAAGCCCGAATTACAATGATCCAGAGTTACCTTGGCAAAGAGTAAAGAGCAGAGCCAGGCTCCTGGGCAGTGAGCCTAACAAAATTACAATAGGGATCAATGGGATTTTGTTATATATAACATTATACAAGATACATATGTAGATTTTAAGTTGTATATAAATTATAATACAATATTATGATATAGTATTTTACAAAGAGATACTTCAGCTTTCCCATTCAATAATGAAGATGGACTATTTTTTTAAAAAAGCAGACTATTTTAAATCAATGAATTATAGAGCAGTGGATTAGAAATTTTAAAAATGTAGTGTCAGTTCTCAGTTCTACTCTTACTTATTCAAATGAATTTCCAGCTTATATAATATCAAAATAAACAATTTGAATGTGCTGAATAGCCTTTAATGTTTCTTTGGGGTTTGGTGTGTGTGTGTGTGTGTGTGTGTGTGTGCACACGTGTGTACAGTAGAAGGTATTTCTGGATTTGGACTATAACAGGAACAAACAATAGGGAAGGGAATCTATTCATAACACATCTATTATAATTATGTGCTAGGCATTTAATTCAACAAATTGTTTAATATAAGGGCTCAAACATATATTACAAACATATTGAGTAATATACCTACATATTGTATCTCAACATTTATATCAGATTATATATATGCAAAACATCATATACTTATATAGGGATTCTGTAGCTATGATTAATCCATATGCTCATATGTTGAATAATAAATAAAGATTAAGAACAATAATTTAATCATGAGGTAGAATCTGAGATTGTTCTTCATTTTTGCCATATTACACTCTATGGCTAGGTTAGGTGCTAGAAAAATGACTAGTTTTAAAAACAAAGTAAAATTTAATTCATATTCAATATATGCAAATATCCAATTTTGCCACCACCTAAAATTATTTATACTAGTCTAGAACAGAGTTATAGAATTATTTATTTTTAATGAACTCCTAAAAATGTATTATATGTAGATGTTTACTTCAATCTTCCCTTGCTTATTGTATATTTTATTTTATTTTTATTTGGAATATTTTTCCATAGTTACATGATTCATAATTTTTCCATCCCTCTTCCCTCCTCCCTCCTAGAGCTGACAAGCAATTCCACTGGGTTATACATGTATAATTGTTCAAAATCTATTTCCATGTTATTCATATTTGCAATAGAATGATCTTTTAACATCAAGACCTAATCATATCCATATCAAACTACATGATTGATCACATGTTTTACTTCTGTGTTTCTGCTCCCACAGTTCTTTTTCTGGGTGTGGATAGCATTCTTTCCTCTTAAATTCCTCTGCATTGCCCTGGATAATTGCATTGCTGCTAGTATAAAAGACTATTACATTTGATTGTACCATGGTGTATCAGTCTCTGCACACAATGTTCTCCTGGTTCTGCTTCTTTGCTCTGCATCAATTACTGGGGGGTCTTTCCAGATCACATGGAATTCCTCTAGTTCATCATTCCTTTCAGCACAATAGTATTCCATCACCATCAGATACCAGAATTTATTTAGCCATTACCCAATCACTGGACCCTCATTTTCCAATTTTTTTGCCACCACAAAGAATGTGACTATAAATATTTTTGTACAAGTCTTTTTCCTTATTGTCTCTTTATGGTACAAAGCCAGATTTACTGTATATTTTAGAACTATTCATTCTTTGAAAAAATATTTAAAAACTACAGAGGACAGGAAAGATAACATATTTAGTCTCAGACTTCTGGGATTTCACAGTTCTTCCAACTTTAAGTGAAGAAAGATATGATTCATTAAAGATTATTTTATATTACATTAATATATTATATTTTATATTTTATTTTATAAACTAAGTGCTAAAAGATGCATATTCATCATTAGCTAATTTTCTTACAAGACAGATCTTTAAAAATTTAACTAATATTATCAAGTAATAACACTTATGCATTTTGAGAATACTAAACAACTTACAAAGTGCTTTGTTATATATTTTACTTCATTCCTTGCAAGAGTCCAATGAAATAGTAGATTAAATAATGTAATGGACATTTTACAAATTAGGGCACATGCTCAGAGTGGTTAAATTATTTATCAATAGTTTCATAGCTTTAAAGTGGCAATCTTGGGACTAAGTCTCAATGTTCCTTAGACCTAATTCACAGAGTGTTTTCACAATATCCTACATTGTAAATAAGTCAAAGCCCCTCTCTATTCCTAAAGCATTAAACATTTATTAAGCATCCACAGTAAATAGCACACTACCCTAGGTAATAAATGCATATAGTCCAGTAGGGTAATATGAAATGGTTATAAGTATTTAACAATATAAAATGTTAAGTGGGAAGTACATGAGTGCCACAAACAAATGGCCACCTAAAATACTAGAGGAAACAGTCATTAGTGACTTGTGAAAGGATCTGTGAAGGATGACTTCCTAGAAAAGATGTTGTAGTTAAGATTTAAAACTTCATTTCACTTTAAGAATTGAATATGAATCCAACAAGTAAAAAGTGGGGTCATAGCATTCCAAAGGAACTAATAACATGAGGAAAGGAGAAAAATGAGACAAAAACATGGTGTTAGAAATAATGACAGTCTATTTTATCAGACGCCAGAGTCTAGAATAAATTAGTCTTTAGTAGGTAAATTTAATAGCAGATGAAAATGGAATGGTTGGCAAAGTAGATTGAATTTAATTTATAAATAATAGGGAATCATGAAAGGCTTCTAATCTGAAAAGTCATATGTTTGGATTTTAACAAAAGAATGATACATATGACAAAATTGAAAAGTGTTGAGAAATGTAGAGCATGAAGGTTGGAAGACTATTACAAGAGTTAAAGGAAGTGGTCATGAAATACTGTAATAATATGTAATAGCAGTAGGAATAGATGAATAAATGTAAAGGGTATTCAAAATGATGACAAAATAGTACTTGGTAGCTGATTGGGTATTTGAGATGAGGAAGAGGGAATGACTAAAAAAGAAACTATATTTTCAATTGAGCAAGAAAAGGTGAGTACAGGGAGTTTTGAAAAAATAATGAAGAAGGAAAATCAGATGTCAGTGAGTGAATAATAAGTATTGATTTTGTGCATTTTTTGTTTGAGATGTAGGTGGAATATTCAGATAGTAGATTTATTTTTGATGAAGTTACAGATGAGTGTTTGGAGCTCAAAAATATGTAATATGTAGTAATATAGTCTCAGTTTCTTTGTTTTTTGGACTTATGTGCTTGGAAATAGTAATTGAAGCTTAAAAAATGATATTGTCTAGATGGACAGTGTAGAGAGAGATGACAAAGGAAGATAGGCACAAAAGATAACAAAGGTCACATTAGTGACTGCTCACTCTAAATGATTGGGAAGATGTCTCTGAGCAAATGAACCAAAAAAAAGTTATTAAAGAACTGATTATTGACAAAGTGTGGTATACCAAAACAAGTTTTATAAAAGTGTCCATAAGTGTCTTGGGTTATCAATAGTGCCAAATTTTGTGGAAGTCAAGAAGGTTAAAGACTAGGGAAACTGTTCCATTTAATTTGGTGATTAGTCAGTCATCAATTACTTTAAAGAAAGTGGCTACATAGTTAGAATATAAATTGTGTTTGAGGAGAGATTCATGGTATGAATGGTAAGACAGATATATACTACTGTTCTGATCAATTTGTCTGGAAAGGGAGAAATGAAAAGTGATCATAGCTAGATAGAGATAATGTGAAATAGAGAATTCATTTTTGTTCTTTGTTTTAACTGTAAAGAACCAATCTGTTTAAATTCAGAAGTGAAGGCAATAAAGATGGAGAGCTGGGACATCAATAAGTGGTAGAGCTTTCTAGAACAAAAGTCAAAAACTGCCAGAAAGGAATTGGTATAAGCCGTGGAAGAAATCAGTGATGTTACTATTTGTGAAGGGAATGAAGTTTAACAAACAACAATAAATTGTCTTCATGATCAGAGGAAATGATGATTTAAAATATAAGAAAAGTTGAAAAGTTGAAAATAAAGATGAGCAGAGGACAGCTAAATTGCTCAGTGGATTAAAATCCAAGGCTAGAGACAGGAGGTCCTAGGTTTAAGTCTGGCCTCAGAAAATTCCTGAGACAAGTCATTTAAACTCTATTGCCTAGCTCAATGGCCTTTTAAGAGACTGAGTGCCTAAACTGTAACCCTCACACCTCATGTGAGCCCCTTGCCTTACCCCAGACAGGGAAAGGAGGAAGTGCTTCCAGTGGGCTTCTGGGTAGAAAGCCAGGTGATGTGAGCAATGCCCATAGTGGAGTGCAAAGAAGGGAAAGGGAATAGCCCCTTTTTTTGGCACACTCCAGCATGGGTGGCAGAGATTTATCAATTTGCACTTAGCTAGCTGTTACCACTCTTCTGCCTTGAAATCAATATACAATGTTGATTATAAGGTGGAAAGTAAGAGTTTTTATTTAAAAAAAAAGATGACTTCATTGAGAGAAACTATAAATTTAGAATAGAAAAAATGATAGACTAAAGGAAAAGAGCATTAGATATGAAAGTTCTGACTCTCCTTCTGGATTTCATATTCCATACACATATTCTACACTACTTCCAGTAATAGTTTTTTTTTAATAAATGTCTAACAATGTCTCTGTCCTACACAACATTTTCATGGGTTCTCTTTTACATCTAAGAAGAAATCTATTCTTGAAGCTTCTATTTAAGGTCCTTTATAATCTGGCTTCTACCTCCACTCTAGGCATTTATTCTGACTTCCCTCTAGCACTTGATATGTTAGCCAATCCACCATCTCCATATCTAAATGTCTTTATAAATATATACAGATAGATATAGATATTTATGTGTACTCACATGTATGTATATGTACACACATATTTGGGAGTGTTACTCTTTTTAGCATTAAAAATGTATTATGAAAAGTAATTTTCTCTTTACTTCTGCATCTTACAATTTTTATTTTTCTTCATATCCTAATTCTGGTGGTACCACTCCAACTCCAACTTTTGTATTCTCTTCATTTGTTAGCCCCTTCTCCTGCCTTGCATAATCTCGCATATAATGTCTTATAGCCATTCATATTTATACCTCCTGCCTCAGAATGGAAGCTCTTTGAGGAAAGCGATTGATTTATTTTTGTTCACACATATAGAGGACTTGAATATTAGTGGAATACTTTTATTTCATTAGTGCTAAAATTACTACTACTAATTGTTATGAGAATTTACATATTTATGTAGTATTTTAATATTTAAGTACTTCAAATATTATCTCAGTTGATTTTTGTTTTTATCAAATACATGTTATCTCATATATATTCTAGTCTACATATTCTAATCTATACTTCACATATGAATGTATGTATGTGCATATATATGACACACATTTGATAATTGATACTTAGATATTTCTTGATTTAAATTGCAATGGATAATTAGACAAATAGAAAGACTTTGTTGAAATATTTTTTCTACTATGAAAATTTATCTCACTTCAGACACTTATTACCTCTATGACCTTGGGCAAATCACTTAACCACTTTTTGCCTTAACGCACTGGAAAAAGACATGGCAAAGCACTTCAATATCTTTGCCAAGAAAACTTATATGTAGTCTGGTGCATAGGGACATAAAGAGTTCTGCACAACTGAATGAGCAACCAACAATAAGCATGACAATTAATAGGCATTTTCACATTGCAGAAAGAGTTGGATTCAGACAAGGATGACTAGTTTTCAGTCTTGCTTTTAAAATATAGATACATTTCACATATTTACTATAAGCAATATTGCTTTTAGACTCCTTTAAAACTCTCCATCAGGTCTTTCTTCCCCAGGGAATTAATCAATGTCCTTTTTTTCCACATTATAATGTAATCTCCTTATAAGCTACTTTTTGTATTTAAATCTATGCATATCCTCACTTTGAGCATAGAACCAGGTATATTATATTGTTATATATAATTTATAAATGTTTATTAACTAACATACACAAAAGACATAGACACACATATACGCAAATGTGTATATCTGTGTAGAGTTGCTTAATATCTCAATGATGCAGGAAACTCTCTAACACTATAAACTCTGGAAGAGTTGCTGGAAAGCATTGTTCCATGTGGTTTTGTTATGAGGAGTTTCATATGTGAAAGAAATTATAGTTCTGGACAAAAATGTAAAAAATGGTTATGTAAGTAGCTAATTGGGATTGAGAATAGATGAAATGAATATTTTTTAAAACTCTAATCAAATTATAATTCAAAGAAAGTCTAGTCACAAGAACTCCTCGGAGATATGCAGAAGCCAGAAGCCAGGCAACATTGTTGGCCTAACCAGAAGCCATGGAAGCTGATTTGCCTAAAATGTTCAGGAAAAATATGCCTAAAGCCCTGAGGCAATGTAAAAGCTTCAATAAGGATCTCAAATCAGTTCCCAAAAAGTTGAACTCTGGTTCTATTCTGATCAGCTACAGAGTGAAAATTTGTTGAAGAAGTTAGACTGAGTCATTCAATATGGTACTGAAAAGTTTCTCAGCACTTGGAGAATCATTTAAGTACTTGAATAATGTGTTACATATCCTTCAACACTTTTCAAGAAAGAATTGGAGTAAATGATTTTTCCAGGACACTATTCCACACTATTGGTAAGACTGTAAACTGAAGAGGTATGGAACTGTCCCCAAAGGGCTATAAAATTAAGCCTACCTTTTGACCCAGCAACACCACTACTGGATATATATCCCAAAGATATCAGAGATAGGTGAAATGGACATTCTTATAAAAATATTTTAGCTGCTATTTTTGTAGTAGTTGAGAATTAGAAACTGAGGGGTTGCCATTAATTGGTGAAAAGCTTAAAAAGTTATATATGATAGCAATAGATTACTATTGCACCATAAGAAATGGTCACCAATATGAGTTCAGGAAAAAAAAAAAACTGAGGAGACTCATTTGAACTGATCCAAAGTGATGTGAGCAGAGTGAGAACAGTGCATTTAGTAAAAGAAATAGTGGATGATGATCAATGGTGAAGGATTAAACTATTATCTGCAAAAGAAGGTTCTAAGATGACCCCCAATGGAGTCATTATTTTAAAAATCCTTTCCACAACCAAAGAAGGAATTTTTGGAGTGTGATTACAGATCAAAGCAAGACATCTTTTACTGTATTTACTTTATGAGTATTGTAGGTTTGATATATTCCTTCTATCATGGCTTGTAGAATATTGAATTTATGTATTGCATCAAAGCAGTTTCATAACCTGTATTAGCTTCTATAATGCCTCCAGGAGTGTGGGAAGGAAGTATCAAGGGAGAGAATAATAATTCAGCAATATCAGGAAACAATTCTTAAAATTATTTCTATATATAATTGAACAAAATAAAAAGTTAAAAATAAGTTTAAAAAAAGCAGAATTGTCCAGATTTTTAAAAAAAGCATAGAACCTCACTGAAGAAAACAATTATTTAAAAATGAGAATTGGTCAAGTAGAAGTATATTTCTCTATGAGACATCAAGAAACACTGTAAATAATATAAAAATCATTAAAAATATAGAGAATGTGAAATATTACATCAGAAAAGAAAACAAAGAAATAGAGAATAGATAAATAACAGATGATTTAAAATTTATTTTTACTACCTGAAAACCAAGATCAAAAAAGAGTCTGGACAAAATATTTTAAGAAAATAAAAGGGAAAACTGGCCTAAAATCATAGAACAAGAGAGTGAAATTGGAAGGGAAAGAATCAATCACCTTCCAGAAATCCTAAAATGGCAACTCTCAGGAGGCAAGGAAAGATAGATAGATAGATAGATAGATAGATAGATAGATAGATAGATAGATAGATAGATAGATAGATAGATAGATATGGATGGATGTATTGATGGATGGATGGATTTGTAAAATAGATTATTATCCCCTATGTATGGATTTGTTTGGGCATATGTGTACACACATATGTACATACGTACACACATATTCATATATACAAGTATACATACACTCGTTTATGTGTAGTGATTGATTTACCCAAAATGGAAGTAAGAGGGTAAAGGACTATGAAAGAATATGATAAAACAGAGAGAAGATTAAGAGATGTAGTAGTCAGAAGAAAAACAGACTGTTGGGGAAAGACCTTGTAAAAAAAGAGAATGATAGAAATATAAACAGAAGAAAATATGATGGAGGGAAATTTAATATTAGCAATCATAATTGTGACTGGTATGAACTCATCCCTAAAAGATAAACAGATAGGAGAATATATTTAAAATTATTTGGAATCATTGAAATTCTGCTGATTTTCCTAAAGGAAATCCAATCTGCTTTTTCCTTTATATCTTATTGACTCTAGACCAGTGATGGCCAAACTATTCCCCATGGGTCAGTAGTTTTCCCATCACTGTCTTAAGCAATTGCCTAATCACTATGCCCCACATGCAGATGTATTGATTAGGGAATTGCTTAAGGCAGTGATGGGAAAACCACCACGTGGATCTGGCCCACAGGGAATAGTTTGCCTATCATTGCTCTAGACCGTTATTCATATACATGTTTATGTATATGTATGTATATATATATATATGTATACACACACACACACACACACACACATTATTACTCTCACCACCCATTACAACACTGCTCTATTTTCTATCCAATATTCTTGTTTCTTTTTCAAACACATCCTCCCAGTATGGCTCTTACTTTTTTCTTCCTTTGGACATTTCACCTTATAATTGCATGTTAATGTTTATTCCTGTCAAATGCCTGTGTTGCATAGTTAAATAACCCCATATATAATTTGCCTTTCTTGTTGAATAAGTGATTTGGAGAGAGAGAGACAGAGAGAGGTAGAGGGAGACAGAGAGATGGAGAGAGAGAGACAGAGGAAGAAGAAGAAAGAGAGAGGGAAAAAGAGAGAGAGAGAGACAGAGACAGACACAGAGACACAGAGACAGAGACAGAGACAAAGAGAGCTCTAGGGAAGTAAGTACTATTGAGAAAGATTAATTTGTATCCTCAAAATAGATACTATTCAGTTATACCTGAATTATTTTTAAAATCCAAACCCAATTTCTTTCTCTAAAAAAGAGAAAATCTTTTTAAATCTTATCTTCAAAGAGCCTAAATATAACATGAAAACTACCTAAGAATTATTAGTGTATTTTCTAAAAACACTCCTCATTTTGCTTTCATTGACATACACTTCTTTTTGCTGTCTCATATCTATTTGGACTTTGCTTTGGTTGTGTATTTCCATATATCAAATTCTGAGTCAAGCAAAGTCTCTTAATGAACTCTTCTTAATGTTTAATAGCTCCATTCCATATTATTCACAGTAAATGAGGCAATTGCTATATGCATGATAAGAGAGTCACACATTAACACGTCCTTCCATGTGAAACCCACTTATTACCCCATACATGAAGGTATTTAAGCTAGGAATGATTAAGAAGATGTTTGGCCTTCCTATACTTAATGACCTTGTGATTAATTATAATAGATTCACTTGCAGATAAATGAAGTGAAGCTTCTGGTGAGTGGCAGAGATTCTTCACCAAGGTCTTTAATAGAAAAAAGCTTTGCATTTTTCATTTTTAAAATGATTACCCATGCCTCTAACTTTAGCAATTCCAGAATGAGTGCTTTTTTCGTTATATCTCATGAAACAAATCTTAATACTTCTTATAATACATCTGGTATACAATGAATGCCAAATTGTACCCCAAGTTTTAATATCAGCACCAGCATTTTTTAAAATGAAAACGTGATTTGTTGCTTTTTATTTTTCATTACCTTTCTTTTCTTTTTCAGAATGTTTCTGGGTATGCTGTTTCTCCCTTCTTAAAAATCTCTAATTTATCCCATCCTACTTTTTCCTTCCCTTTTTCAAATTATTGACACCTTTTCATTTAAATTTATTCTCATTCCTCTCATTGTATCTTTTTCTCTATATTTTTCTGTTCCCTGAAATGTCCCTTATCTTGGACACTTTCTCTATCTTGTCATTTTCATTAGTTCAGTATTCTTCATATTTTCAAAAACATATTTAGCACAGATAATTATTTCTATAGATTATAAGATAGGGTAGTTTAAAAGATTTTTGGAAATTCTGAAAATATAGCCATTATTTCTTCCATTCTTTTCACCACACATTTAATACCACCCAAATCTAACTTTTACTTTCAATCTTCTTCACATATACTCATGTCCTTAATCTCCATTTAAATCCCACTCCTATACAAATGCAAAGAAACAGTCAGACTAGAATAGTCTTTGCACAGAAAAAACAAAAATACAATTGTTAATATTTATTTTATTTTATTTTTTAGAAAAAAATTTTTTCCATGGTTACATGACTCATGTCCTTACTCTCTCCCCCCACCCTCCCCTCCAGAAGCCAATGCACAATTCCACTGGTTTCTTCATGTGTCATAGATCAAGACCTATTTCCATATTACTGATAGTTGCACTAGGTTGGTTGTTTAGAGTTTACTTCCCAAATCATGTCCGCATCAACCCATGTGTTCAAGCAGTTGTTTTTCTTCTGTGTTTCCACTCCTGTAGTTCTTCCTCTGAATGTGGGCTTTGTTCTTTTCCATTTGGACTTCTGTACTAGCAGCAATGAGATGACCCAGGAAACCTCTGAGGTTGCTGCTAGTACAGAAGTCCATTACATTTGATTTTATCACAGTTTATCAGTCTCTGTGTCCAATGTTCTTCTGGTTCTCCTCTTTTCACTCTGCATCAATTCCTGGAGGTCATTCCATAGTTGTTAATATTTTTAGCATCCTTAGAATACCTGTCCTAGTCTCTCCTGTGAATGACTCCCTTTGTTTGATTTCTTTGTTGTAATTTTCCTATACTATGATACTTTATCAGTCCACTGATCACCATTGACTTATATTTATTTCTTTGGTCAAATTCATTTCTCATTTTCTCTGAAGGATGATCTTATATTAATCTAATTTGGCACTCATATACTTCCTACCACTACCATTATGGATGGGATCCTGAATAAAAAATAGTCCTTAAAAGACCACACCCTTCATTTATTTGCCAGTGGCCCTGGATACCAATTCCTCCCCAAATCTCACCCCTTAGAGTGCATGATCTCATTTATGTCTCTACTAGGTATGTAATAGGAGTAGAAAGACTCTCATATTTAATTTAATTTTATTTTGTAATTCTGGAACTGCTATACATAGCCTCCAAGTTTTTGTTATATTATCAATCATATCACTTAGAGACATTTGAACAGCACAGGAACCATTATGCAAACGTCTTTGCATAGAAAATGAATCTGAAAGGGCACAATCAAAGATAATTTACTTTTTCAATCCACAATATAGCTATATTACGACAAGGTTGAACTTTACTAAATAATCATAACTGTGAAGTTCTCAACAGAACTTTCATCTGCTCCCAGAATAAAAACTGAGATGGTTAGTCCATCTTAATGTTGACATACTTATATATAAGCTCCAAGGGGTCATAGGCTACATTTGTCTACAATTATATGATGTAGGTGAAAGAATTTGTTACCTTAAGTGAGAGGACCTTAATTTAAACACAAATTTCTACTGTTCATTAATCTGTGTGACCTGAGAAAGTCATTGCACCTCTCTAGACACTAGTTTCCATGTACAAAAGTGAATGGGAAGCAAAAGATGATATTTGTGGTGCCTTTTACCACTAAATCCTATGCAAACATATACATGTTTGTATATACACATTTATCATATATTACATATAAATGATATAAAATATAAATAATTTAAACAACATTATGGTTTAGGAAACAGAATTAAGAAAAGCCTAAGATAAAAGGTATCATAAACCCACAAATTTCTTCCTCAGTAGTATTCTAAAAATTTTGCTTCATTTTCTAACTGCAACAATGATGTCTCTTATATAAAGAAAGAATACGCCACTCTGCTGCAAACCAGTCATCTCTGCTTCAAAAAGTTGCTTCTTTTCTCTATAAAATGAGTAACTTCCTTAGATGTTCTATATGTCCAATAGGTTTATTCTGTTGGGAAATATCTCCTTTAGTTTCTGGAACTATCTCTAATATTTTTGAAACTTCTTAGTTCTTTTGTTTTAATTGAACTATTTTAAGATACCAATCTTAGCAAATCATTTCCTTCCTTGTAGACTTCAGCTGCGATTATACACCTTTAAGGTGCCTAATTAGTGCATGAAAACTGACATTTTATTTATAGTCATTTAATAGAAATATCTGCACTTAGCAGAATCTTTGTAAAGTAATAACCAAAGATTGAAGAGAGTACAATGATGTGTTGAACTATTCCTGTTTTCCACGCTGTTATTACTCATATAAGTCATACGGATTTAGCTCTTATTTTGTATTGTGGCCTTGGATTAGTTTAATCCAAATTTAATCTGAATAATTAGTTTCAGAGAAAGCTGTAATCTGTCCCTTACTGTATGACCATTTTTTATTACACACTACAATTAGACTAGTACAAAAGCAATTACTCTCTTTCATCACTAGATGGTGCATATTAAATTTTAGTTACATTTTTTTTTTAAATCCTTGTACTTTGGTGTTTTGTCTAATAGGTGGAAGATTGGTAAGGGTGGGCAATGGGGGTCAAGTGACTTGCCCAGGGTCACACAGCTGGGAAGTGGCTGAGGCCGGGTTTGAACCTAGGACCTCCTGTCTCTAGGCCTGACTCTCACTCCACTGAGCTACCCAGCTGCCCCTTAGTTACATTTTAACAATATTTCTTTTCAAAACCAACTTGAGTCACAATATTATAATTTTTAAATTATTTAGAATATCTCAATACTTCACAGAGAATTCACTCTAACATTCTGTAATTAGGCATATATTAAATATATATGTATTCATATACATATATCCATGCTTATGTGTGCTCATAAATATGTGTGGAAATATATAAGCATATATTTATGCACAAATATTTGTGAGCATATTTATAGATATATACACATACAAACATGCATATATGTGTGCAATTAAAGATCTGTTAATAAAGCTTTTCAATCTTTTTTATGTAAGTTTTCTGATACTAATTTTCATATGTATCGAACTTATAATATCCATTGAAAGCATAGTTTGTTCCAGGCACTTTACTAATTGAGTGGTAACTTGATTCCATTTCAGATTTTGTTTCTTGACAATTACACTTGATTTCTACTTCTGATCCAACAGTTTCTATTACATCCTTTGTGTGTCTCTCCTAGTATATACTTCTGATTTAAGACCATAAAAACATTTGAATTATTGCCATATGACCATATGGGAGAGTAGATTTGTTTTGGTTGGTCCGTGATAGAAGAAGTAAAACCAAAGTGTGATGAATGGAAGATTTTATTTAACAATAAAATAACAATAATGACTAACATTATTTTGTGCTTGAAGTTTTGCAAAATATTTTTAAATTATCTCATTTTTACCCTCACAACAACACTGGATAGTTTGTCCTTAAGGAAACTGAGGCAAATAAAGGAAACTGTCTTGGTAGAAAAAGGTAGATAAAGGTAGAAAATGTCTGAAGCAAGATTTGAACTCAGTAATTTATTTTCTCTCTAGTTTCTAGTCTCTAGTACCCTGAGGTATCTGATTGTGTTGTGGTTAGAGCACAGAGCAATGAAGTAAGAAGTCCAGTTCAAATCTGGTCTCAGACATTTACTATGATTTTGGACAGGTCTCAACCTCTGTTGGCCTCAGTGTCTTTAAAATTTTTTTTTATTAATTTATTTGTTTGATGATGACGTTAAAATTCTCAGGTATCTCTTCTGTTCCTGTACCAAAAAAGGCATTACTTCGCCACTATATATATTATGTCTTTTGTGCTTCTATTTATCAGTTACTCAGTGCCTAGTAAAGTGTTTGGCACCCTGGAGTTCCTTAAAATTTTTTTAATGTATATATGGAAAAAATGAAGAATAAACTGATCCAAAAATTTGATCATGGTAATTTTAATGATGAAGATAATGATTTACATCTGTGTATTCTTAAAAGTTTATGAATCTCAAATTGTCAAAGGAGAAGAACATGTACTTTGCAGATGAAAAAGTCCAAGATATACATAGTCACACAAAAAATTGCTCTAAATCATCCTTGATAGAAGAAATGCAAATGAAAATAACTCACAGCTATCAAATTGACTAATCTGAAAGAAAAGGAAAATAAATGTTGGAGAGGATGTGGGAAAATTGGGACATTAATAAACTGCTAGTGGAATTATGAACTGATATAAACATTCTGTAGGGTAATTTGGAAAGGAGCCAAATGGGCTTTAATAATGGTATATGTATATGTATATGTATGTATGTATATGTATGTATGTATATATATATATATATATATATATATATATATATATATAT
>NC_058132.1:576892678-576947274 GCF_016433145.1 Gracilinanus agilis
TATATATATATATATATATATATATATGTGTGTGTGTGTGTGTGTGTGTGTGTGTGTGTGTAAGTAAGTCATGGTATATGATTATAATGGAATACTATTATACTATAATAAATGGCAGACAAAAGTAGCCCAGAAAAACTTGAAAGAACATGAATTGAAGCAAAGTAAAATAAACAGAACCAAGAAAAAATTTGTGCAGTGACAGAAATACTTTACAATAAACAACCAAATAATAGATAGCTATTCTCAGCAGTACAATAATCTAAAATTATCCCAAAGGGCTCATGATAAAAAATGTCATCTATTTCCAGAGAAAAAGAGTTGAGTCTGAATCTATACTAATGCAACCTTTTATGATTTCTTAATTTTTTTACAATTTGAGTTTCCTTCCACCAAAAAGATTAATATGGGAAAATGTTTTACATAATTGCACATGTAAAATCTATGAGATTGGCTGCCATCTCAAGGGAGCTAGGAGGTTGGAGTGGAGAGAGTGAGGGAGAGAATTTGAGAATCAAGATTCTTTGAAAAGTGTTGTAAACTTTTTACATGTAATTGGGGGAAAATAAAATAAAATTTAATACCTTAAAAATAAATTAATTTCATATTGAGAGTAAAATATTCACAATGGTGATAAGAGAGCTTTCTAGTGTTGTCATGCAGTGTGGCATATTTCTCAAAACAGAAAGTTGGGTATATGGGAGAGATTAAATTTAATCAATGTATATACATATGCATATATTATTGTTCAATCATTCAGACCAATTTGACTCTTTCCCTTGACCCCTATGTAGTAGTCCAGTCTTCTGTCTTCCACTGTTTCTCAATGTTTGTCCAAATTCATGTTCATTGTTTCCCTGACATCACCTATCCATCTCATTTTCTCTTGTCTCCTTCTCCTTTTCCTTTCAATCTTCCCTAGTATCAGGATCTTTTCTAATGAGACCTGTCTTATTATTATTTGGCCAAAGTATTAAAGCTTCAGCTTTAGTGAGTGACTTTTCATTATATAATCTTAATTAATTTCTTTAAGTATTAACTGATTTGATATCATTGTTGTTCAAGAGACTTTCAAAAGTCTTCTCTAGCACTACAATTATAAAGTGGTACTCAGCTTACTTTATAGTACAAATATCAGAATCACACACTGCTACTTAAAAACAAAACAAAACAAAACATATTTTTATTTATACAGTCTTTTCACAGCAAGGAAATGTCTAGGTATGTTGTTCAGATTTGCCATAACTTTCCTTCTAAGGAGTAAGCACCTTTAAATTTTATGCTGGTAGTGGCTATATGAAATGGTCTTTGAGCTCAGAAATATAAAATATGGCACTGTTTCCATTTCTTCTTCCTCTATTTGCCAGCAAGTATTGGTCCAGTTGCCGAGATCTTAGGGATTTTTTTTTTCTGTCATTAAGCTTCAAGACAGCTTTTATAGTCTTTCATCCTCATCAGAAAGACTATTAATTCTTCTTTACTTTCTGCCATCAGAATGTTATCATCTGCATATCTGCAATTGTTGATATAGCTCCCTGAAACCTTAATCCCATGTTTTATTCTTCAAACCTGACATTTTGCATGATGACTGCACATATAATTTAAATAGGTAATGTGTCAATATATAGTGTCAATTTTACAATCCTAAAAAAAAGCAGCTGTTACACATTTAGTTCTAATTGGTTTTTTTTACCTTCATACAAGTTTTTCAGGAGACAGATAATGTTATCTGGTATTTCCCACCTCTTTGAAGACTTAACATTTTTTGTTGTGATCCACACATTCAAAGGATGTAGTGTAGTTAATGAAGTATGCATATACACACATATATTATATCTATATGTTTTCAGACTGCTAGCAAATTACTTGGTTATGATAAAATTTGATCTATTGCATTCATATAACTCAATGCTATTTCATTTTCTGTTTTTTAAACTATATTTGTCATTTTCATACTATAAATTTCTTTTTCACAGTCTATTGATATGGTAGGCAATAGAATAATATTGGCAGTAATTAAAAAGAAATCATGAGCTCATAGGAGAGGCACTGATTTGGTATATGTAGGTAGCTGAACATTTTGGTATCTAGGCTTAATTTTTACAATTTTATGTTTAAGATATCTAAATCATGAATTTTAAGTTGAAGGTATGCAAGATTCCTACCTAGAATTATAGGAGCTTGGGAATTAAAGAGAGAAAGGAACTTAGAGATCATCCTACCCATTGCTTTCATTTTACATAGTTTACTATGCCATACTATTTTACATTAGCTTATATTTTGTTTTAAACTAGGGATTACAACTAGATTTAAATGACTTCAAACACTAGCAATGAATCCTAGAAAATCACACAAGATTAAACTATTAGCAAAATTCACTATTTATGGGTCAAAATCAAATGTCTAACATTGGATAATAGGAACTTATTAAGAGTCTCCATATTTGAAAGGAATGAAATAAGAAACAGTACTTCAACATGCATGAAACCAGATCCTATGCAGTACTTTATATTAAGATGTAGGGGGCAACATTAATTCTTTGGTGAGATTTAGTGGATTTGTTGTTGTGGTCACAAGGGAGTTATCTTCAAAACTCAGTTCCACCACATATGAGCTTTGTCCTTGGACAAATCATTTCAATAGTACAATTTTTTTTCTTGTTCATAAAATCAGGATGGTATTTTTTGAATTGCTTACTTCATATGTTTACGATATATAAAAAATCACAGTCTTTCTAAACCTTAAAGAGTTATATAGGGAGCAGTTATATATAATGGATCAGTGGATGAAGATTCAGGCCTAGAGATAGAATGGCCTAGCTTCCAATCTGGTCTCAGACCCTTCCTAGCTGTGTGACCCTGAGCAAGTCACTGAATCCCCTTTGTCTAGTCCTCACCACTCTTCTGCCTTGGAACCAATGCATACTATTAATTCTAAAGTAGAAGGTAAAGGTTTTAAAAAAGGAAATATAGAAATGGGAGTTGTGGTTCTTATTACTGTTACTACTAGTATTAAAACTACTGCTGCTGGTACTACTACTTAATAATAATAGTAATTCTATAGTGGGAGATTTGACTTTCAAATGTTGTTCTAAGAAACGAAGGGGATCACCTGGTGCCTCAGTGCATAAAGAACCAGGTCTAGAGACAGGAAGTCCTGTATTAAAATTTGGTCCTAGAAATCTCCCACCTCTGTGACTCTTGGCATGTCACTTAACCCCCATTGCCTAGCTCTTACCACTCTTCTACTTTGGAACTAATGCTTAGTATGGATTCTAAGTTAGAAAATAAGAGGGTTTTTCTTTTTTGTTTTTAAAGAGAGAAGGAAGAAAAATTAAGGTGTAAATGTAAGTAACATCAAATTCCATTGTCTGAACTCTGGATACCTATTTAGTTTGTATGAGATTACATGGAGAAACTGGTAGAAATGAAGCCATATTTATTACATGCAATGCTTTAATAAAGCCTTCACTTTCCATAATAGTTTGCTCATTATAATTAAAAATCATTCAAGCAAAAACGGCGTTCCAATGAAGGAGAAATTAGCTGAAACTGTTTTTTACTATGCTAGTAAATCGTGCATGAAGAACTATTGTTTTAATTAGTTAACAAAAAAAATCCCAGAAATTAGCCTGGGATACAGGATCAAGTAGACACTTGAAAAGACAATGTATTTTGCATTTCCTTCAGGCACACAAACTCATTCAAAAGAGAAAAAGATAGCAGTCACTACTTGCTCCACAAGGTAGTAAAACACTTTATTGAACTAATGATTTACATCATTTCTAGGATTGTATAGGCATGTTTCCATGAAGGGAAGAGACAAGTTTTAAACAAACCTTATTTTTGCAAAGCCTTATAGCAGGAGTTGGTTGCCCAGGGAATTACAATATTAAAAAAATGAATTCATATTCCTCATGATATACATCCATCTTTCTTCTTGCAGATATTAGATATATCTAATAATCACTAAGAAAAATTACTCTTCTCATAAGGAGAATATATGGTTGAGAAGGAAATTACAGATTTGAATATAAAAATATATGCAAGGCACATTCAAACTAATGAGTTTGGATCAGAGGATTACTAATTACAAGCTAAATGAGTCTTTAGAGGCCACTTATTCTTAAGCCCCTATTTTTACAGATGAAGAATTGAGATACATAGATACTAAGTGATGTGGCCAAGCTCCTACATGCAGTAAAGAGTAGTGTGTAATTTAAACTCTGGTCCTTGGAATTTGAACTCATGACTTTTATTGTCCACTCAAACAGGCTTTTCACCAGAGCACACAGTAGTGAAGTTATTATTTATTTATGTAGTTTTATCAACATTTGTTTTTAGTAATTTATTTTACCAGCCAAAATTATTTTTTAATTTAATGTATCTAACATGACATATGCAATATATCATCAAGTAACTTTAAAAATATAGATAGCTATATTATTTATTTATGAGAAAACTAATTGGTTTCAGAGACCAACCCTGCCTAAGATGTATATAGGCAAAGAATTAACTCTAAACATTGGTGACAACATTTTATCTCGCCTGAAAGACTGGATAATGAGTAATCATCCCAGATAAAGATAAAGATAAAATGAAGTTCTGAATAAACTTAGACTAGCGTGTATGTGTGTATACATATATATATATACATACATGCACTGTACACACACCTATACACATTCATGTATGTATATATGTGCTTTTCCTCACACAGACATTTCAAAGTCTAAACTTATCCAGAGCTTCAATTTATCTCCAACTTCTTGTCTTAGATTATATCTTACCCTGCCTTTTCAGCTGAGATTAAATGTTGTAGGCAATACACATCACACACACATATTATCTCTCTCTGTATCTCTCTCTCTGTCTGTCTCTCTCTCACATACACACACACGAATGCACACACACACATACACACACACAGAGAATTAGATCCAGTGACTTAGCCAAGTCCAGTTGGGTTGGAATGTAAAGTAAATGAAAAGAGTAGGACATGAGCAAAAAGCTAGATATGAATCACAATTTGGAGAATATAAAAAAACAGTGTTGTTAATATATTTGTCAAAAGTTAGGCAGGAGCCATAGAAACTTTTTCAGTATCTCATTGAAAAAATCCTTGATCAAGAACAAGAAGGTATTTAGTTCTTAGAGGTCATTCCTTAATTATGAGGTTTCTCTGTTCCCAGTTATCATTCTCCACTCATTAGGTCTTGGCCAAATTATTTCATATACTAGCTTCAGTTTTCTCAGCTAACAATCCTAAGTCTATGAATTTATGAAATAAGTTCTACTGAATTATCTGCAAAGGAAAAGGGTCAAATGCACCACACTAGTTTTCTCATTTAATACTTAAGTCTAAAGCTTTGAATTTTTCACTTTTGTAAAAGATCAATTGAGGTTCCAAAAGTGGAGATTTGGCCATGCCATTCAATGATCAAGAAATGCCAGTGTTTCCAATATAAAATGCAATATCCTGGTTTGATATTTAAATCTCTAAACAATGTATCTCAAGTTTCTCCGTATAGGCCAATTTCATATAATTATCCTCACACAAACTGCATTACACCAGTTGGACCTCCTTGATGTTAATGTTCATAACAAATATTTTCCTTTCAGTTATTCTCATTTCCCAAAATGCTATTCCTTAGTTCTGTCCCTTAAGATCACTAATTTAATTCAGTGCTCAGAGAAAGTACTGTCTCTTACTTAAAACTTTTCCAAATATTCTACTCAGATAGTCAGGCCTTCCAATTACTTTTTATACATTTAAAATTATGTATCTGAGTAGTAATAGTTTCCCTCATTAAAAATGTAATCTATTGCATGAGGGTTTTTATTTTGTTGTTATATCCCTAGGGCTTAGGACATAGTGGAATTGATAAATAAAGATTCTACAAATATTCATTGTAGTTGAATCGAGGTCATTTTCTTTTACCTGTAATAGGTCACTGAATCAATAATCATTTATTAAGGGCCTACTATGTGTCGGTCAGTGAGTTGCCTAAGACCAGATATGAAAAATATCAGCAACCTAAGATTTTTTAAGTTAATTAAACCTCAAGTCCAATATATTCTCCCCACCACACCATTTCCCTTCATTTATAGAAATGTTTTTCTTCAATTAAATTGTGAGTTCTTTAAGAACAGAATATATATCATATTTTATCTTTATATCCCTAATGTCTAACATCAATGCATCTCACATAGTAGACTCTTAATAAACTCATGTTAAATTAATATAATTTTAAGTTTGGAAGCAAACCAAAAGTGACAGAAAGGCATAAAATAATACAATCACAGGTTAAGCAATGGAAGTACATTCAGAAGTCATTGAATCCAAACCTCTCATTTTGCGGAGGAGGAGATTGTATCCTAGACACATTACATACTTTGACAAAATCATACAGCATGGAAGTCCCTGACACAAAATTCAAATTCAGTCTTTCTTATGTCTAAGTTCACTGTCTATGTCTCATTTAAATGTTTGACTCAAATGTCACTGCTGCTAATATAACCTCTGATCATATTTTTGCTCTTGGTCTAGAAATTTTATCAAGATTAGAGGTATGAAACATGCTCTATGATGTACACATGTCCTACAATACTTCCAAGATTGACAAAGCAGATTGAAATGTAATTTAATTGGTAAGTATTAAACAAAATAAATAAAAATACATTAAGCCATATATAATATTAATTTTTTGTTTACTAAGTCAATATGAGAACAGATATCTTTATTCATGGTTTAGTGACATCCATTTCTATCTGATTTTGGTACTACTGTTTCAGATACTTTCACTTCAATAAAGAAGAAAAGTTGAAAGTCTTTTAAATTTTATTTCAAAAAGCTTAGTGCAGATTCATAGGCTAATGAATCTTTTATCTTTCAGGCAAATCATAAGAAATGGCATTCTGAATAAATAATGGCACCATAGACTATCTATTATACATCATTTATACATTCAATGTAGTTTTGAACTACATAGATATTGTTGCCTAAATCTACACTGTATCAGCAATTTAGAGATTTTTTAAATGGAAACTAGAATGGAATTCAAAATGGGTGAAACTTTCAAAAGAAAAACTCAACGCTTATTATTAGATCCTTAAGTATATTTCAACTTGGTAATATTTTTTTCTAAAAAAAGTTATATTCTCCATTTTTTCTATTTCCTTCTATTTATCTTCAGGCCATGAAGATTTTCACAGAAGATATAAAAGTAACATAGCTCTGTAGTGTCCAATATAGTTTCTTAAAGTCCATTTTATTTGCTAGTCTCCATTCTTTTCCAATTAGAAATGATTGCTCCTCTATTTTAAGTAGATAGTTATCTGAAATTCAAATTAAAATATCTATCAAGCACTAGCTGCTCCTATTTTATGATGTTGGCCAATAGGGTTGTTATTGCCAATACCTGAATTTATCAAACTATTTAAATTTTTAAAAATCATTAAATTTAAAGGATCTATAATCATTACTTTTATTATATATTTTCATGCTACTTTATATGTTGTACCAATGATCATTATGCATGAGATTTTTACTCAGTGTTCCTCAATTCTTTCCACAAAGGTTGTACTTTATATGATTAAGTGACTTTTGTGGTCAAACCCAAACCTATTCTCAATTGACTAAGAAATTCAGAACAGTTGGTCTAAACCCTGATTTCGTAGAGTAAAACAAAACAAAACAAAACCAAACCAAAAAAAATCTCTAAGTGCTTCTTTTCTTTCATCAATTTCTATCCATCCATTCAATGATTTAATTAATTTAGAATGTCCCTATGTATATCCCTTTCCTATCAAAGAACATGGAAATATCCAAGTGCCCATTGGTCAAAGATTTCCTTGATTTCCTCTTTTTATGAGATGCTTCCTGGGATTGTCTTATTAAAAATCTACCAGATCCTCTTGCTTATCTTACCTTTGTGTCAGTCCAACATGAAGGGTTAATTTGTTTATGAGAGCTCTCCTTATGATAGTCAAAGTAAAAAAGGATTGGAACAAAAAATGCTTTGGATGTTTACCTGTAAAACTATATTTATTTCCTACTCATTACTTAATATTTTTCCCAGAATATTTCCCAGGTTACCATTATCAACTATTAACTAGTGTCTATTGTGTTCTTTATCCCAGATTTCATCAACTTATTATATACCTGCATCTTGTATAAACCATTTCCTGTGACAAAATATTTAGAACTAGTGTAGTTTTCTTCTGAAATATATTGGATTTTATTTCAGTATTTTGTATGTAATCTACATTTTATATGCATTTTATTTCATATATTGCAGTACATCATTAGTCCTATGATCATATTATATTACTTTAAAGTGAAAAAATATAAGTTAAATGGAAAAATTCAAATATAAAGCTTATGTACATAAAGACTTCCCTATTGTTATGTTACAAATAGTAATTTGTAAGGAAGACAAAAAGGAAGGAAGGAAAGAAGGAGAAATAGAGAGATGGAAGGAGGGAGACAGGGATAGAGGGAAGAAAGGAAGACTACTGACCTCTATTTTGTAGTATTCTATTCATTAGATTGTGACCATTAGACATTTCCAGGATTCTTAAAAATCATCAGCCATATAAATACCTTTTCCAATTGTCATTCCCTTATGCAATGTATCCATTTATCCAAAAATAAATTATTTGCTTACGTATCTTGTGTCATCTATTGCTGTAGAAAAGGCCTAGATCAAGTACAGAAATATATATACTGCTTGAATTTGTATTCATTGTATGAAAACATGGAAGTGATGAAGAAGAAAAAAAATACTTCCCAAGAGATTATTTGGCTAATAGGGAAAATACTATAGAAGCATATCACCCAGTGCAAAGAGATGAGGAGATTCACATGAGTTACATTTTTCACTAAATGTATATGAATAGACATATCTTCTTATTCATCAAGAAAAGTCAAGCTTATTGGTTCCATTAATTGGAAAAGGCTTTCAAGCAGCAATAATCATGCCCCAATTATATTGCAAGGGCGATGATACTGCCCATGGGAAAAATAAAATAATAGACAAACATTTTGGAAAACAATTTGAAATTATGCAAGAAGGTGCCAAATCATTAATTCCATGAGATCCAGTGATCCAGTTATTGCACATTTCACTTCTTTGACTCCAAGGAGAAACATAAAGAAAAAAGGTCAATATGTACCAAGATATAAATAGAAACATAGTCTGGTTGGAGAAGAGGGCTACTTTTTGTTTGGAGAAGTACTGACTAAATTTCAATATTTACATGTATTCATTTCCTATAAAATCAATTTGGAAATTTCAGAGAAATGTGGCCATATTTGTAGGAATCATTGTAAATCAAGGAAAATATAATCAGGAGAACAATGCATAAAATGTCTATAGAATCACAGAATTTGAACTGTAACAGTTATCAACAGCTATCAGATTCAACACTTTCAAAAAAAGAATCCCTACTATAAGATTTCTCACAAATGGCCATCTAAGCCAGTCTTGAAGTGATCTAATGAGCAAAAACTCAATAATTTTTCAAGGAAACACTTTCATTTTGGGATATCTCTAATTATTAGTAAGAATTCCTGATCTCTAATTTTTTGTCTTTTCAACTTCTATCCATTGCTCTTGACATTTTACCTCTGTTGCCAAATCAAAAAATCCTAATCTCACACATGATAGCACTTCAGAAATAAGAACCAAAGTACATAACCCTTCTCCCATATCTTGAGTCCTCTTTTTTTCCATGTGATAATCTCAGGTACTTCAACTGAAGTTTCCAGCATGATGGTTGCTGTCTTCTGGATATTCTCTAACTTACCAATGTTCTTCATGAACTATGCTGCACATAACTGAACAAAATGTTTCAAATAAAGCCATTTACCTCATCTATAATAACATAAATGAAAACTAATCTAAAAGGTAATCGAATTTGAATAAAATGTTTCCTACTATTTCCCAATAGCAGATAATGAAATAGATTCCTCCCATCTTAGTAGAGAGACTACCAATAAAAAATCATTGAGTCATTTATTTAGATATGAAAATGTCATAAAAGGTCATTAGGTTGAAGCATTCTAATTTTTCAGGCAAAAAATATACAGACTAGACTTGGGGTTTGAGATTTTTTCATGATCCTACTGCTAGCAAGCATTTAGGGCTTGATTTGAACTCAAATATTTCTGACTCCATATCCAATTCTTTACCTATTGCCTCTCAAGAGAATGGTTTACAAAAAAATAGCCTGCAAAGTTAAGGGAAAGTAAAATATTCCTTCAGGAATAAATGTTATCAACACAAGAAAACATTAAAGATATAATTAGGAAAATATTTTTACCAAGTTGTTCTATGATAAGAAGAAAATATCTTCCATAGACCATAAACTAAATAATTATGGCACAATTCTTTCTAGTTTCAGATGGTTCATATACTGGAAGGCCTTGTGGGTGAAGCCATAGCACACATGCACTGTGGGTACTCACTTGGGGTGCTACTTCATTTGCCCAAAGCAAGCACTTTTCCCCCCAACTCTCCCTTAATCTGAGGGATCATAGACAGCTTGAATTTGCCCTCTGCAGACTGGAACTGGGAAAAGGTCCTCCAATCCTGGTATAAAGAATGTGTTTTTGAAAAATTATGTTTATATCTATAGTTCACCTTAAAATCCTGATTATTGCAAAGCAATAGCCTTTGCTTTAGGCTTATGAGAATGTCTTTCAAATGATAAAAATAAAGCTCAAATATTTGACTCATATTGATAAAACTGTAATCAATATTTTTATGTCTCTGCATTATTTAGCTTTAATTTTACCTCTACCTTTATTCATTTTAATGAACATGAAAAAGTTAGTTTGGTTGATGTTCTTTCTCTGAAATCTGTTCTGCCAATGTAATGCCATGTCACTAGTGTCAATATATATTCACTTTCCAAATATTTCAATTTGAGGAAGATACTTTATACCAGTCTGGATAGATCTATCTACTTTTGTAAAAAGGTCAAGCTAAGCAGCTGTTGTACCCTACCAGGAATTATATTCCTGACTGAAAAATCACTACATAAAGTCATTATCAGATGGTCTTTTTCCCAGTAGGAGACAGGATGCAACTTGGAAGCCAGGTATATTACACTCAAAGGTTATGAATTAAATATATTGATAATCCTTCATATTTTGCACTGATACAACCTACATTACTGTTACTACTGTATTAATTTTTCAAGTAGCATAGAAAGGCAAATAGACTATGTTGCAAAATGCTACAGATATAATTCAATACATGCTTCTATAGAATAGGAGGAGGTAAAACTTACCAAAATAGTTTCCTCTTGTTGAATGGGATGCTTAAATGCACTTTATACACAAATTCACAAGCCCTTTTTTTTTATCTTAGTGTGTTTGACTTGAATTTCCTTAAATAGTACAAAATAATTCCTTTCATTGCCCACACCCTTAGCATATATATGCTGCTGATTGAATTATTGTAGTCTATTTCTTAGCATTCAGTAAACCATCATAAGTATTTCAGTCATTTCTGAGAGCATAAACAATTCATGCATTTTGGTTGCCAGACCCACTAAGGAATTCCTGAGAGACTGGTTCTAACATTTCTGAATGCCTGCTTTTCTATTCCCATCATGTCTCTATATTCATATTCATATTCATTCAATCTCTCTCCTAAGACCTTTCTCTCTACTCATAAAGTAGTCATTAGAAATGCTATCAAAATATGAAATATGGGGAATTTCCAGGCTAAGATGGCCACAGAGTAGAAGCAAAGTTCTTCTTCTTCGCAAAATTGACCAATATAAAGTGCCTCAAAAGGACAAAAATCAAAATCAGATGAGTGAAGAGGCATTTCAATGCTATAAAGCAGTGGTTCCCAAACTTTTTTGGTCTACTGCCCCTTTTCCAGAAAAAAAAATATTACTTAGCCCCCTGGAAATTTTTTTAAATTTAATGGCAATTAATAGGAAAGATTAATGTACCTGTGGCCATTACCACTCCCCTAGATCTCTGCAGCACCCACCAGGGAGCAGTAGCATCCACTTTGGGAATCACTGGTATAAAGTAATAAAATCACACCTATCAAAGCATAAGCTGATCACCCCTCTGCCACTCCACCTACAACACAAAAGTCAGAGCAAGTACAAGATAATTGCTAGGTTCCTGGGTGAAAACTGGCTGAGGACACTACAGATTTACTTCTGAGGGCAACAATACTTGGGAGCCCAGGAGGCTGAGGAATGCAGAGATTGGACACAGAGATAGGGCAGAGAGGGTATGCCCACAGCAAATGAAGCAGAGTCTGAAAAATAGCCTCAGGACAAAAACCACTCTGTAGCTCAATACAGAGAGAGCAGCCTACCCGCCTAACTGAGATTTCTGGCTGGGAAGGGAAGAAAAAACTAATATAGCAATGGCCACCAACACCCAAAAACTACAAACTACAACTACAAAAAAAAATAAGAAAAAGCCTCTGAACATTGATAGCTTCTATGGAGAAAAACAGCAGACTACAAAGGAGACAGCACAGAGCAACAAACAAGCAAACATATCCAGACATTCCAAAATAATGGAAATTGTTCACAAGCTTTCCAGGAACTGAAATTGGAGTTAAAAAAAAACAATTAAGAAAGATAGAAGAAACTTGGCAAGAATAATGGGAAATAGTTCTAAAAGAAAATAACATTTTAAAAGACAGAATCTCCCACTTGGTAAAAGAAGCCAAGAAATCACCTGAAATGATAACCAAATTGGAGACCAGAATTGAACTGCTGGAAGCCAAGAAAATCAGAATAGACCAAATTGAAAAGAAAAAAAAATCAAAAGATGATAGCTGAAAACCAGTCTTTAAAGACTAGATTTGGACAAGTAGAAGCTAATGATCTCACAAGACAGCAAGAATTAATTAAAAAAAATTCAAAAGAATGTTAAAATAGAAGGAAAAAATGAAATATCTCATTGAGAAGATGACAGCCTTGGAAAACAGATCCAGGAGAAACAATTTAAGAATAATAGGTCTACCTGAAAACTTAGAAAAAAAACAGAAAATCATATTGAAAGAAATCATCCAAGAAAACTTCCCTGATGTTCTTTGACAAGAGGGCAAAAAAGAAATTGAAAGAGTCCATACATAGATCACCCTCTACATCAGTGATTCCCAAAGTGGGTGCTACCTCCCCCTGGTTGGTGCTGCAGGGATCCAGGGGGGCTGTGATGGCCACAGGTGCATTTATCTTTCCTATTAATTGCTATAAAAATTTTAAAAAACCATTAATTTCCAGGGGGCTAAGTAATATTTTTTCTGGAAAGAAATGTTTGGGAACTACTGCTCTATATTAAATCCTCAAAAGACAACCCCCAGGAATTTAATTGCCTAATTCAACAACTTCCAAGTCAAGGAGAAAATATTGCAAGAAACCAGAAAGAGACAATTCAGATATCAAGGAGAACCAACCTGGATTACACAGGATCCGGCAGCCTCAACACTAAAGGACTACAAGACTTAGAATATGATATTCAAAAAGGTAAGAGAATTGGGTCTACAACCAAGGATCATCAACCTATCAAAAGTGACTACATACTTCTAGGAGAAAGTATAGCTATTTAAAAAATAGAAGATTTCCAAGTATTTGCAAAGAAAAGTCCATAACTAAATGAAAAATTTGTTGTCCAAATACAAATTTCAAGAGAAACATGAAAAGGTAAAGAACAAAGAGGATAAAATATTAATGGATTTAATAAGGTCAAATTATTTATATTCCTATATGGAAAAATTATATTTGTAACTCTCCAAAACTGTATTCACTATTATAATAGTTAGAATAATTATTCATAGGAAGACATTGAGGTACTAAGTGGTTTAAGATGATATTTTTAAAAGGGGGGGATAAGAAGATGGCATCAAGAGAAACTTGAAGGAAAAAGAAAAATGGGATAAGTTATATCACATGAAGTGGCACATGGGGTGGGGCAGAATATTATTATGAGAAGGAGAAGAAGAGAGTGATAATAGATGTAAGGATGTATTTTTCTGCAGAAGAGAGGGAACCAAAGGGAGAAGGCAGATGTGGACAGCTGCTGACAGTTGAGACCAGCAGAGGATTCCAGGATTTTCTTGGAGGAAGAGGAGAGGACAGGTCTTTGGGTGGAGGACTGGGAAGAGGGAGGAGGAGGGGATCCTAGCTTGGATCCATTCCTGAGGGCTTCCTGAGGATCTTTCTTTTGGAAATTGAAACTCTGATTCCTTGAACAAAGATATTCCATCACAACTCACCCATCAAGACTTCAACCATTGAGTCAGCCAAGATTTTGGACTCCATTTTGGGAGCAATCTCTTAGTCTCCTTCACTCATTATCCAAACTTGCAGAGAGACCCTTTTCAGTCAAAATTTACAATTATAGAAAAGGATAGAAACAGAAAAGTAGAAATAGAAACAGAAGGAGAAGGGGCAGGGGTAGAAGCTTAGGAGTGGGAACCACTAGGGATCCCACCTAAATGATGGACCCCATAGGAATAGTGAAGATGATACCTCAAAATCCCTCTGCCTTTTACCCCTTTCCCCAATCCCTGATTTACAAATAATTAAAAGCCATTCAACAGTCAGATAGCATTCCAGTGTGTCTGAGAGACAACAAGGGAAAGGGGAACCACAGCTTGGTCTGGCAGCCTCCATCTTGAAGCTAGATGACATGCTGTGAAATTAACTAACCTGGGGGGAGGTTTATGTGAACCCTGTCCTTATTCAGGATGGGACTGTGGTATCACATACCTCCTTTTATATGGAAGCCTTGCCCCCAACTCCTGTGGGTCAGCATGACCATCCAGGTCACCCAGTTTTGAGGTGACATCCCTTTAAAATCTCCCAGGGGAGTGCTGGAAGAGAGACTCACCACATAGACTTTCTCTATCTCCCTTTTATCAAATATCAGTCACTGGTTCTCTTAATTGTTACAGTTTTGGCAGAGCCAGGTTAGGTAAAGTACCTAAATAATCCTGGAGGGAAAAAGCCTCTGTTTGAACCAGATGGCAGCCATTTTCCTCCTATGTACAGTATAGCAAAGGAGACAAACTTAGACAAAGAAAGGACATTTAATGACACAGTACCATAGAAAATTTACATTCAAACTGGTACAATGGATGCATCAATGGGAAAAACAATTTTACCATGATGGTAATCTTACATTGCTATACAACTTTTGGACTATGATTTATGGTTTACAGATGGTAGTGATCCTAGGTTATATAATGGGAATCACAGACATATATGATTCTGACAATGGTTGAAGCTAGAAATAGGTCAGGTTTTTGCTTTCATACCAACCACAATTGCAGTAATCATCTCATTCTTCCACTTCTATTCATCCTTAAAGAATTTAGTGTACAAATTGCTAGGACCCGAGGATGATCACACTGTATTGATAATGACATTAAAAAAGGAAATAGCAAAGTTACTTGGTGCTCAGTTGAACGGGGTAAAGGGGATCAGATTAGGGAATAAAATAAAAATAGCTACGCAAACAACTAAGGCAAATACAGATACAACAAATAAAATACAGAAAGGGGCAACAGCACCAACAGCACCAATACTGCCAATTATTGATCATGAAATTTTGCAGCCAGATTCTGTGGTCCTCCATATAAAAAGACATAAGTCATTCACTGCTGCAGATCTCGACACCCTAAAAAAATGCCTAGGGGGGCAGCTGGGTAGCTCAGTGGAGTGAGAGTCAGACCTAGAGACAGGAGGTCCTAGGTTCAAACCTGGCCTCAGCCACTTCCCAGCTGTGTGGCCCTAGGCAAGTTACTTGACCCCCATTGCCCACCCTTACCAATCTTCCACCTATGAGACAATACACTGAAGTACAAGGGTTTAAAAAATGCCTATCTTTTTAAAAATTTCCTTCAAGGCCATAAAAGAATTTAAGAGAGCATTAAGACTTTTTGATCCCACATTTTGGGACACTGAAATTCTTCTTTCTGAATTATTTACAGCAGCAGAGAAAGCACAATTTATCAAGAAGACCCATAGGAACAAAAACTTAACATCTTGGCTGCAGCATTATGAAGATCTAGAATTAAACAGTCATCAAAACCTAGTATAACTAAGAAGAGCTAGGGAAGATCTTGTAGAAGCTATGAAATCCTTTGCTAAGTTTCCTGATTCCTGGGGAAAATTAAAAAAGTTAAGGCAGGAGATAAATGAATACCCTTCAACATATTTAGATAGGCTTGTCAAAGCTGGGGAAACGATTTTGGGATTCCAAGACTTAAATGAACCCAACTTGCAGCACATAAGGAGATAGTTTATTAAGGGCAATTCCCTACCAATTAGAACATACTTTAATTTGCATTGTCCTGTGTGGGAATCATTACATTTGGAAGATCTATGTAAAACTGCTGCATATGTTCACTCGGGAAATCAAGAAGTCAAAGAAGCCAAAGAATCCATTAGAGAAAAAGATGATATCACAAAAAATTTAAGAGAGCAATTAAAAGAGGCTAAATCTACCATCAAACAAAAAGAAATAGAGGAAATAAAAAACCTGGCAGTTCTGCACACATATAAAGCCAGGCCTCAGTACCAACAATTCAGACAAACTAACAATAACTTTAATACTAATATAAGGTGTTTTCTTTGTGGGAAGTTAGGGCATACAGTGAAATTTTGTAACCTCAAAGCCCAACTAAACAGCAACAACAAGAAAAGAAGAAATTACAATAAAGCATACACAAAATCTAGATACAGCACTCAAAAGAGAGAAAACAAATGTTGTGATCACAATTGCGCATCATCACTCAGCATGCACCCAACCTGCAGACTATGGAAAAGGACATAGTATAGGGTGAAAAACCACCCAAGTTATTCCCAATTACTGGCAGGAAATGATGATACCTTTTGAAGGCAAGAAACAGCCTGGGAACATAAGGGAAAGCTCAAGGGGTGTGTCAATGGGAAAAGACATAAAAACATGATATAAGAGACTTGGGCAGGGAAATACACCATGGAGATGGAAAAGCAAAGATTAAATCTAGGGATCTGATAGAAAAAGAAAATCAAATGATCAAGGATGTAATAGAAATCAAAAATAGACTTTAAGGGACAAAAGATAATGATTCAAAGTAAAAGGAGAAAAATACAAATGCATTTACACCAAACTTTAAACCAAACACAATGACTATAGCATTACCAAATGATAGGGAAATTTTCAACATGCAAAGTACCAATAGCAACAGATTTAAACTTAAAATCCTCAACACTTAATGACAAGAATCTTCCAGATATATAAGATCATAGCATAAAGATAGAACATACACAAAAAGATCAACTAATGACAAATCAAAATGCAACAGTTCAAGAGATAATCTTAAATGGGTGTTCTGAGCATTTTCACACACAGACCAGGCAATGATATGAAAGAAACTGCAAAGCAACTTACCATAAAGACCATTGGGAAGGAAAGAGCATTATCTTTAAGCACTGACATAAGAAAACCTCCAAGAGAGTTGGCACATGAAAAAGTTCACAGAGAAAAAATTGCATTGACATACTAGGATATTCAAACTTAAACCGAATAGTAAAAGGCTTTAAGCCAAAAAAAATCTGAGAAAAATCTTGATTCAAAAACTTCCAAACTTACAAGCTTGTGTTACTTCAGTAATGCCTCCACTTGGAGAGAACTCTAAATGATTAAGAGATAACCAAATAGAGGAATCAAAGCAAGATCATGCAGAAACAAGGGGAAAAGGAAATAAGTGGGAAGAGGGAAACAAGGAAAATACAGTAGGAATAGATACAGAGTTCAACAACAATACAAAATCTCTGCTGCCTATGAATAGACATAATAGCATCATGTTTCCTCAACAATTCCCAGCTCCTTTCAATCTTGCAGATGGATAATGCATAATTTTACAGCCCCATTGGGATGGAATATATATGTAAAAGTACATCCAAATGTGGACATAGGATTTCCTCTAAAGCCAGCTTTCCATGAAACCATCTTTGCCATACCTAAGCAAAGCATGGCAAGGGAAGCCTACAAATCTTTACCTTACCCATGGTCAACAAAAAAGCCACTATAACACAGCATCATGCCCACTAACAGCTCACTTACACAGAACAACAAATCAATCCAGAAAATAATACAGCCAAGCCAGGGTAACAATCAAGATAACAACATGTTAATGCCATACAGAAACAAAAATGTAGGAGAAGCAAATGCATTGTAAGATCAAAATGGGGCTTCCTGGTTAAGATTGCAGCAGAGTAAAAGCAGCTGCTTAAACTCTCCTAACTCACACATATAGGACTCCCCAAGAGGACATAAAAATAAACCTAGACGAATGAAGGGTCCCCAAAACAGGAAGCAGCATTGAAGGTACTTGGGATTGAGGCATTTCCATACTATAAGGGGAGGGGATAAATAGCTCTCACTAAAATGTGAGCTGAGCAACCCACTGCCCCCCACACTACTTACAGTGCCAAAGCCAGCTCACAAGAATTAGAGCAAGTTTGTGGCATTCATTAAGTTCTTGGAAGCTACCTGGGATCACCAGCACCTATTCCTGAGAGCAGGAAGACTTAAGACCCCAAGGTGCTAAAGAACCGGACTTTGAACACAGACCTTGAGCATAGGCACTGATGTTGATCTCATGCATGGACGCATATCCTGAGTGCAGGCATGGACCTTGGTCGGGGACCCAGTGCAGAGGGGTGCGTGACTGTGGAAGCAGTGCCCTAAGACTGTTAAAGGAGCTTCAGGCAGAGGAGCAAGTAAGGGGACCACAAGGTGGCTTGACCCTGAGAACAACTAGACTTGAGACCTCAGGAGCCTAAAGAGCACAGTCAGACCCTGGGTGTAAGGATAAAACAAGATCAAAATGCATTGCAATCTGAGGATCCTAAGCCAAAACAAACATTAGTCACTTTACAACAGGAAGGGGACATAGGATACAGAAATAGAGGATCCAATGATTCAAGTGAATAAAAAAAAAAAAAGAAGCAGCTGAACCCATGAGCCAATTCAACCAAGAAACAGAAAGCAATGAACCACACATGACAAGCATGCTACCAGAAAATAACTTAGTAGATATGGACATGGAAGCAAGTTTAGCGTTAGATGTAATTAATACCAAGCCATCACAACCATACCCTATTTACACAGACTCTGATGACATGAGTTCTGATGATGAAGAGGAAATGAAAAGAATATGTCAAGAAGCAAAATATACTGGTGATCCTGGTACCAGACATAAGACATGAGTGACTATGTTTCATAAAAGTACTGGATGACTAATCCATCAAAAGTACAGAACACCTAAAGAAAAGCATAAATCACAAGGATTACAATCATAATGTGGAGAAGACTGTAGCAATGAAAACAGTATATAAAGATGGAATAAAAGCAATGTTGGATTGCTAGTTCAACCAAGAGAGAACATTACACTTCCAAAATGAAAGCATATGTAAGTGTATATCGATCCACAAAACCTGTCAGGGATTTACATCTTTCCTCATTTGAAATGCTATATAGCCAACCTGTTTGGTAAAGGAGAGCTCACAAAATCCCATATGTCTCAATGCTGGGCATACATTGTGAAATGCATAAATATATCCAGGCCCTGCACCAATGACTTACAGAATTCCAGTTTGATTCAACAGAGTTCCCCTTGATTACAACTTGCATAATTTAAAACCAGAAGATGAGGCTTCCAGGTTAAGATGGCGGCAGAGTAAAAAGCAGCTGCTTGATCTCTCCTAACCCACACATACAGGACTCCTCAAGAGGACATAAAAACAAATCCAAACAAACGAAAGGACACCACAATAGGGCGTAGCATTGAAGGTACGTGGAATCGGGGCATTTCCATGCTATAAAGGGGTGAAACAGCTCTCAGCAAAATGTGAGCTGAACAACCGCCTTACCCCCACACCACCTACAGTGCCAAAGCCAGGTCAAAAGAGTTAGAGCAGGATTGGGGCACCCATTAAGTCTTTTGCAGCTCACCAGGGCCTGCTCCTGAGAGCAGCAAGACTTAAGACCCCAAGAGGCTAAAGAATATGTGGACTTTGAACATAGACCCTGAAGGACCTTTCCTAAAAATAATAAACAGTATATACCTAAAGCCATCAACAAGCATCATATGCAATGGGGATGAATTAGAAGCATTCCCAATAAGATCAGAAGTGAAACAAGGATGCCCATTATCACCTCTATTATTTAACATGGTACTAGAAATGCTAGCAGTAGCAATTAGAGAAGAAAAAGAAATTGAAGGTGTAAAAATAGGCAATGAGGAGACTAACCTATCCCTCTTTGCAGATGATATGATGGTCTACTTAAAAAATCCTACAGAATTAACTAAGAAACTTGTAGAAATAATCAACAACTTTAGCAAAGTTGCAGGATACAAAATAAATGCACATAAATCATCAGCATTTCTATATATTTCCAACACATCACAGTAGCAAGAGAAGAAACACCATTTAAAATCACCTTAGACAATATAAAATACTTAGGAATCTATCTACCAAAACAAACACAGGAATTATATGAAAACATCTACAAAACACTTTCCAAACAATTAAAACTACATCTAAATAACTGGAAAAATATTGATTGCTCATGGGTAGGAAGAGCTAACATAATAAAAATGACCATTCTACCCAAATTAATTTACCTATTTAGCACCATACCTATCAAACTACCAAAAAACTTTTTACTTAATTAGATCAACATCTCACACCCTACAACAAGATAAATTCTGAATGGGTGAATGATTTGAATATAAAGAGGGAAACTATAAATAAATTAAGTGAACACAGAATAGTATACCTGTCAGATCTCTGGGAAAGGAAAGATTTTAAAACCAAGCAAGAGTTAGAGAAAATAAAAAATATAAAATAAATGATTTTGATTAAATTAAATTAAAAAGCTTTTGTACAAACAAAAACAATGCAACAAAAATCAGAAGGGAAACAACAAATTGGGATAAATCTTCATAACAAAAAACTCTGACAGGGGTCTAATTACTCAAATATACAAGGAGTTAAATCAATTGTATAAAAAATCAAGCCATTCCCCAATGGATAAATGGGCAAGGGACATGAATAGGCAATTTTCAGATAAAGAAATCAAAAGTATCAATAAGCACATGAGAAAGTGTTCTAAATCTCAAATAATTAGAGAAATGTGAATCAAAGCAACTCTGAGGTATCACCTCACACCTAGCAGATTGGCTAAAATGATAGTAGGGGATAGTAATGAATGTTGGAGAGGATTTGGCAAAATTGAAACATTAATGCATTGCTGGTGGAGTTGTGAACTGATCCAACCATTCTGGATGGCAATTTGGAACTATGCTCAAAGGGCTATGAAAATATGCCTGTCCTTTGATCCAGCCATACCATTTTTGAGTTTTTACCCCCAAAGAGATCATAGATAAACAGACTTGAATGAAAATGTTTATAGCCATGCTTTTTGTGGTGGCAAAAAACTGGAAAATGAGGGTATGCCATTCATTTGGGGAAAGGCTGAACAAATTGTGCTATATGTTGTTGATGGATTGCACTCAAAGGAATAATAAACTGGAGGAATCCCATGTGAACTGGAAAGACCTCCAGGAATTGATGCAGAGTGAAAGGAGCAGAACCAGAAGAACATTGTACACAGAGAACAATACACTGTGGTAAAATAGAATGTAATGGACTTCTGTACTGCTAGCAATGCAATGACCCAGGACAATTTTGAAGGATTTATGGAAAAGAACACTACCCACATTCAGAGGAAGAACTGAAGGAGTGGAAACACAGAAGAAAAACAACTGCTTTAACATGTGGGTTCAGAGGGACATGATTTGGGATGTAGACTCTAAGGACCACCCCAGGGCAACTATCAATAATATGGAAATAGGTCTTGATAAATGACACATGTTAAAACCAGTGAAAATGCACATTGGCTATGGGGGGGGGAGGTCAGGAGTAAAGGGGAAAGTAAGAGCATGAATCATATAACCATGTTAACTTTTCCAAAAATTAAAAATTATTAAATTGAAAAAAAAGAATATAAAAAATGTCAAAGCTAACCTTAAAATATGTTGGAAGAATATAAGCATTATTGTCTAATAAAACAACAACAATCAGTGGAAGGGGAAAAAATAATAAAAGTCTAGTGGGAAACCAAAGTAGTCTAGAGATCTTGAGGGTATTTAAGAATGCAATTGAAAAAGCAGAAAAGTTGGAAAAGATATATAATAATTTCTACATCAAAATTTTGTTTCATTAGTGTCAGTGGAACCATATTATCTGGAGCTTAATATCATAGATTCTATTCTACTAAATAGGAATGAGCTTATAAGGAAGTAAAAATGATGGTGAAAAAATAAAAAGACCAACTGGACTGACTGTAGTATATACATGAAGGGAAGATATTGTCAAAAAATAAAACTTTAAGTATAATGATGAAGGAATTCTGCAAATACCCCTGATAAAGATGAGGAAAATTTTTAATTTTTTTAAA
This sequence comes from Gracilinanus agilis, assembly GCF_016433145.1. Classification (NCBI taxonomy): domain Eukaryota; kingdom Metazoa; phylum Chordata; class Mammalia; order Didelphimorphia; family Didelphidae; genus Gracilinanus; species Gracilinanus agilis. The sequence goes on from NC_058132.1 coordinate 576,915,185, forward strand.
AGGATGTCGCTCCAATAGGATATGACAGAGAAGAAAAACAGTGGATTGAATAAGGGGAAAGAAAGATAAGTTTGGAGCAATTTCAGAGAATTTGGTAAAAAAAGTCCAGGGAAACAAACCTGAGTTGAAAAAGAATATAATCCTAAAGATACTGGAATGAAAAAGGACAAGGATGGAGATGTATAAATAGATAAATGGATACATGAGTGGATGAATAGTGTATTGACCTACTAATCTTGATTCAATTTCTACCAACTTTATCTAAATATTTGAATTTTGTGGTTTTAGTTTTTGGAAGGAAGACTCTAAATACTTTTTAAAAGAGCTACAGCTATCTAATACCTGAACTTTTCAAGGGTAGCATACCTTTACAAAGAAAGAACATATACTTTCTAATAAATGTCAGACACTAGAAGAAAATATTTCATAATAGATTTGGTTCTGAACTATGAATAATGCATTGTTTTAACTTTCCACTTCTGATCACATAATAGGAGGAGAGAGAAATAGCAAATCACTCTAGTATCTTAGCCAAGAAAATGTCAAATAAGGTCAAAGAAAATTCAACAGGATTAAAACAAACAAATAACATTTATTTTCAACTTTTTAAAAATATATATTGACTACTTTGGGGATATGCAAGTTTACAATAATTTTTATAGTTTGGGTGTTTTGTTGATTTATTCATCTTTCTGTAATTTTGATTCACAATCTACAAATTTGTGTATGATCCAAGATCCTGCTCCTTCCGCCACTTTTGAGAAGAGTGTTCAAACCTCTTCTGTTTTTCTCTTGATACTTGCATTTCTGTTTTCCTCTATTCCCTGAGTCTTTGAGATTTGATGGTTAAATATTCAAAACTTTTTCTGGAATCTCAGGACAGTGTGTTACAAGATTCTTCAGTTACCTAAGTCTTCAGAAATGTGACACCACCCTGATCCTTAGTATGAGAGCTGCTATGTGGGCCCTCTCTAGTCCGTATTCTAGATTTTCCTGACACCCCCAAGGAATTTCTTAGGAAAGCTTTTCGTTGTAGCTACCTTTAGACAAACATTAATGCACACTACATATAACCCACCTCCAGATTCAAGTAGCTAACTTTTTTTTTAATCCTTACCTTACATCTTAGAATTAATATTGGTTCAAGGCAGAAGAGTGGTAAAGGCTAGGCAACGGTGGTGAAGTAATTTCCCCAGGATCACACAGTTAAGAAGTGTTGTGAGGAAGATTATTTAGTTATTAGCTTAGTATTAGTATTAGACCTAAGAGGAAGGGCTGGAGAATTCCAAGATGGAATGAAGAAGCAGGAAGTATCTTTTTGCTCACTGAGAGAGACTCCATGGTGATTGGGGCAAGTTGCAACTGACTCTAGAAGACACCAGTTTGCCAGTGATCCTGTGGAAAGATGGTCCCCTACTTGTGGGAGATTTTGGTAGAGACTACTAATCCCAACCTGAGTTGCAGGTCAACTTGGGCCGGGTCAGCTCCCAGAATCTACCCACCTGGTAGAGTACAGCAGGTGGTCCTGGAGGAGCAGAAACACCACTGTAGTGAGGCTGAACACAACTGTGAGGATATCCACTTCAATCCTGCTTTTCTCTGGGCCCTGTCTTGCTTAGGTCTCAGTTTAGTGTAGTTAAGTCCCTTCCCTGACCCTGGGTTTGTCCTTAGTCTGAAGAGTGTAGTTACCCCTATTCCCACCCTTTATCTTAGTTGTCCCTAATGACAAGTGTTATAAAACACTTGTCTTTACTTGCTTATTTCCATAGGTCTAGTCTAGATACTGTAGTGTGGCAGTTGGGCCTAACTGCCACTTCAGTAGCAGTTACCTCCTAGTAGTTAAATCCGGACTCCTTACCTTGTTTGGTCCTGTCATCTGTCATTCCTGTCACCCTCACACCCTTCTGGACCCACATTTTAATATTTAAGCCTACTTCCATGTTTATCCCCCATTACAGAGACCAGTTTTGAACCTAGGACTTCCAGTCTCTAGGCCTGACTCTCAATCTACTGAGCCACCTAGCTTCCCCCTAAAGTAGCCAACTTGACTAAAAATCAAAAAATAAGGTTTGGAACCTATGTGACTGGAAGGATGGTGGTTCTCTCAAATAATTAAAGGGAACTTCATAAGTGTGTGCCTTTCAAAGAAAATATAATGAGATGTGTTTGGATATGTTGACTTTTAGATTGTAATGGAACAATAAATATATGTAATGAGATTGAGAAAGATAAAAACAAAAACAATGTAATTAGGGATTGGATTTTTGGAAACATTGGAGACAATTTTTTTTAGTTTACTTTTAAGGTTGAATATAAAGAATACAAAGAGTTAAAGAATTAATTTGTGAAGAAATGGGGGCAATAAATGTAGATATCTGTTTACTAGGAGGTTAACTAAAAATGGAGAAAATATTAAGAAAATTTACAGTGCCAAGTAAGTTTTTTTAAAGGTAGGGAAATTATTACACTTGGTTATGAAAAAAAGGTTAATGTATGTTTGCTAAATTCTTCATAAAATGGCAAAAGGCTTTTTGTCTATTTTGTTTTGAATATTGTTACTTTAAAATAAATTGTCCTATTTAGAAAATATGGTTATCCAGCATAATTCATTTATAGGTAATCCAGGTAATTGACATTTTACCATTCCTTACCAATGATAAAAATTATTGGCATATTTATGCAAAGCAAGATCAAATAAAAAATGTTCAAGATGAAAATGTAACCTTAAAGAGCTAAGCAATCTCTCTAAATAAATGTCTTGATTATTCTCTTATAATATTAGATGTTATAGAATTCCTTCACATAGAGAAAATTGACATTACATCCAGATTTCCTTTGAAATATATATTTTTTCTCTTTCCATTTCTCTCACCAAAATTTTTCTGGAAGCAAGGACTTGTATCACCTGCTTTGTGGTATTCAAGATTTCAGGGATTTTGTTGTTTGAAGAATATTTAAGATAATTACTATTATTATATTTTTGGTTTTTTTCAATTGTTTATTTTACCATGTCTGTTTTTCAATAGCTTGCCATCTGAACAAATTGTTATTACTCTTTATATGTTAACAAGAAATCTAGGAAATCTGAGGATTTATGTTATCTTCAGATTTTCCACTTTTGTCAATTCTAAACAGCGTATAATTTTGAATATTCTAGACAAAGTAGATGTTTGAAAAATGACTATTGATTAGCTGATTAATTAAATATAGAATAAAGGAATAGCGAATCTTTGTTGGAATAGATACTATAAATATTTGACTAAAACTAACTAAGGCAGGATCTTGGGGAAACACAAACAAATCTTTTACTAAATTTTTATGAAGCCTTTCCCCAAAACTCAGCATGAGTTCTTCAGATACCCATTTGATAAGCTGATTTAGATTTGTACTCTTAAAATGTTTATACATATAGCCATGCAAACCCATATTCTTCAGAACTGAAACTAAAAAGAAAAGCATAAGAGATATCATTTTATAAACCTCAGAAAAAGTACTTTGATGGGGAAAAAAGTAAAAATGAAAATCAAGGAACTTTTGGTTTACTTAAATTTTACTGGAGGTTTAATGAAGTTAAAAATATGAACCACAGATAAAGAAAGAAATAGTAATACACAGAGGAAAAGATCATTAAAAACAGTATATGAGGGAAGGATCTCAAAGACATGTCACCTGAGTCTTAAGAAATTATGATAATTTTCAAAGGCAGAGAAGAGGAGAGAGTTCATTTAAGGTATGGAAGACAGCTTTGGTATATTTGTGTCATTGAGGTGCAACATCTTTTTTTTTAAAAACCCTTAACTTCTGTGTATTGGCTCCTTGGTGGAAGAGTGGTAAGGGTGGGCAATGGGAGTCAACTGACTTGCCCAGGGTCACACAGCTGAGAAGTGTCTGAGACCGGATTTGAACCTAGGACCTCCCATCTCTAGTTGTGGCTATCAATCCACTGAGCTACCCAGCTGCCCCCTAGGTGCAACATATTAAAAGGAAGTAGAAGTGTGTATATTATCATATAATATATAGAAATCTGCTAAAGGAATATTGAGCAGGGGATAGACACAATCAAGCATATAACTTAGATATTTTGGTAATAGCTGAATCAAGGATAGATTAAAGAGTTTAGAGACAAGAATCATAGTGAAATGTGAAATAGTCCAGACAGAAGTCACTGAGCTCTTATGCAACTATGATAGGGGATAAAAAATAGAGATTATAGAGTTTGAATTAAAATGACTTGATACACCATTGTATAAGTTTACTATTGAATAAAGAAAAAACATTACTCTGAAACTTTGACCTTTGGTGACTTATTAGGTTTATCAGTGTGCACAATGAAATGGGCAAGTTTTGAAGAGGACATGAATAAGCAAAGGAAATGAGTTTTTCTTTGGACAAAATGAGTTTCAGATGCTTTAAAAATATCTAGGTGTATAAGTATACCCCATAAAAAGAGTTCAAGCTATTCTTTGAACTACACAAAAAGTAAAATTATAATTTATTTGATATAATCCTTTCCTCAAATGTGTTTAACGACTACCGATATAAAGGGAGAGAACAAGTCCTAGATTGAATCAGATGCCAAATAGCTATTAATGGCATATACATATTTAAAAATTAAAAGTCAATTAGGCTATGACCTTTCTTTATGTCTAGGATTAGAATTATTTAACTTTTGAGGTTAGTTAATAAGCTCAGTTTCCATAGCACTCCACAGAGATACATTCAGCAGTGAAGAAAGTAATTATACAATTTTAAGTTGGAAGCTGGAGTGTGCTGCAGCCAACTTGTAATGGCTCACAAGAGTCAATTATTAAAATTTCAACATAAGCATTTTCAACTCAGAAACTAACAACCTCCACAAATCAGGGATTGAATTATTGTTTGGTGGGTTGTCTATACTTTATGTAGTAATGGGGAAAATTTTCATCATACAGATTAAATTTAACAATCTGTCATGTTATAGTTAAAATTAATCTTAGAGACTTTACATGAAATTATAATAAGTATGATGTTAGGAGTTCATATTTGAACTCAGACACTTATTTGTTGTGTTGCCCTGGGCAAATCACTTATTCGTTATTTACCTCTATTCTTCATCTGTAAAATATTCTGGAGAAGGAAATGGTAAACCAGTCTAGCATATATGCCAAGACAATTCCAAACAAGGTCACAAAGAATCAGACATGACTGAAAAACAACTGAAGAACAAAAAATGGCTATATAACTAGGCATTTAAAATTCTATTAAAACATAGAAGAAACTTCAAAGGAAGATTGTGTCTTTAAGTCCTGATCCTTATTCTGGTTCTACAACTGGTTCAACCATAGGTCATGAAAGTGTGAGATTTCCCAGTTGTGAGATTCTCTGCCATCTCAATAGGTTGAAAGTATCATTTTGTTCCCCATGATGACATAAGAGAATATCAAGTTATTTTTTTAAACCCTTACCTTCCATCTTGGAATCCATACTCAGTATTGGTTCCAACACAGAAGAATGGTAAGGGCTAGGCAATGGAGGTTGAATGAATTTCTCAGTGTTACACACCTAGGAAGTTTCTGAGATCAGATTTGAACCCAGGACCTCCCATCTGTGGGCCTGGCTCTCAATCCACTGAGTTACCTAGCTGCCCCTGATAATATCAAGTTATTTAAAAAGATAGAGATGGTCATCTTCTGGTTCCTACCAATTGCAGAAGGTGTGCCTATAAGATGGAGAAAGTTCGGTGGCTACTACTCTTGCTACTAAACCAGGAAAGCAAAATAGTCTGATAACCAAAGGCACATGCTTCAATAGTATTTTTATCAAAAAATTAAAAGTAAGTACAGAATCTATATTTTTTTCTTGAATGGTCAGAGTTGATGTTTGGAGTATACCTGATTAGATCAGTCATATTAACTTCAAATATAAAAGGGGGCCCACAAATGGGCCATAAATAAGGATGATAGGAGGCACATAATAACTTAGAATACCACATATTAACATTATCTATTTTTATGTATTTTACTTAATTGTTAAATATTTCCAGGTTACTTTCCAGACTAAATTATATTCAGCACATGACACTAAGTTACCTTCTAGCCATGTGGAATGTGACAAAGTTAGGTACAATGTCTTATATCTTATCCAACACAAATCCTACCAGAAAAATAGTTCTCAGGAAAGTAGACACTGAGTCACAGGATTTCACTGAAGAAGTGGCTTTCTATTGCTTATAGACCAGAGTCTCTTGATTAAATCTAATTTGCTCCTTGAACATGAGAACAGTACAACTTCTTGATTTGGAAGGAGTTAAGGGATGTCCAATGGTTCATATCATAGATGTGGTTACTGGATCAGCTGATGGAGCTTAACTATTTTTTTACTTGAGATAAAGTGAGGTTCTGAGACATGTACTTGGCAATCTTTGTTCTATAAAAATAATTTTTAAAAGCATCAGCATACTTTTAAAGAACAAATTGGGGCAACATCCTTTAGTTCTAAGATATGGAATACAGATTTAAATTGCAGAGGATACAATCTTGACTCCAATGGTCAGAGCAATTGAAAATCAGATGACTCTAGAAAGAAGAAATCAGTAATATGCAATGTAGAGGGAGAGTTTAAATGACATAGGTGTCTTGAGAATCCAATTTTATCTATTTTCCTTATGAAAAACAGAAGAATAAAATGGCATTCTTCTTTACCCCCTCCAATGCCCTTCTCACTCTGACGCTCCCATCCATGGAAATTCTCCTTGACAATCACTTTTCCTTCAATCCTGTCTTGTCATGTAATGGAGGAAAAACATATTATCATTCTAATGCTTTCTGTTTCTGGCTCTGTCCATATTTCTAACTGACTATATGGTTCTCTCACTGTTTCTGTTTGTCTCTCTGCCTCCTTCTATTCCCATCTCCTGCCTCAGCTCTTTTTTCTTGTTACCTCTTCTCTCCTTCCATTCCATTTCTTTCCCTTCTCTTGCTTCTCTTTTCTGATCTTTTTTTCCTCTTTCCTTTCATCTCTTTCTTTCCCTTGCATTGCATTTCCTTCCCTCCTCTTCAACTTCTCATCCCCTACCACCCTTCCTCTCTGACACTTTATCTTTTTATGACTCTGTCTCTGTGTGATTCTGGGTCTTTGTTTCTTTCCATCTCTCTCTGTGTTTCTGTGCCTGGCTCTATGTGTCTGTGTCCATCTGTCTGTCTCTATCTCTGTCTTTCTCCTTATAACCAAGCTTCAGTATGATTAGAAACAGGATACCATTACCTTTTCCCAATAATTCTTATACTCCCATCAGTGCTATGGATCCTATTCACAAAGATCTTTCACAACTCTTTTTTTCTGAACTATTAGCAGTTATGACACATATTGTCATTTATTCATATGTTTCCTGATTCTCTTTATTTTTTTTAATTTTGTTCACTAAATCAATACAAGTTCTGGAAGGATAAGTTCTAGGTTTAGCTTCTCTTTTACCTCTAATATTTGTGAAAATTCACAAAACATTCAAAAATATATTGGCAATTAATTCATATAAATTTAACTTAAAATTATGTTAAATAGTTTGCAATGTGAAAAACAATATCCTTTGGACAGAGGACCCTGAAGTTCAATAAATCACTTTCCATCCCAATAGAGAACCAATCTTTTATTATGGGTAAAAAACACAGCTACAGATATAAAAATATAAAGTGATATATTGACATTTAAAATTTTAAAACAGGGGCAGCTGGGTAGCTCAGTGGATTGAGAGCCAGGCCTAGAGACAGGAGGTCCTAGGTTCAAATCTGGTTTCAGACACTTCCCAGCTGTGTGACCCTGGGCAAGTCACTTGACCCCCATTGCCTACCCTTACCACTCTTCCACCTATAAGTCAATACACAGAAGTTAAGGGTTTAAAATTTTAAAAAAAGGTTATAAAATTTTAAAACATATACAATGGGTATGGGGAGAAAAAAAGTCATTGCATGTATATGATTACTTTAGGTCCACTACAAAATCCCCTCTGCCTCCATGATCATGATTATGGCAAAAATTACTTTGCTGGGATTTCTTGAACAGATTTTCTTTACTTAATCCTTAGCAGCAGTAATAACTCAGTAATATCACAAATTTGTCCACAGGATCACAAAGCTAGAATGAGAAATGTTCTTATGGGCCACATAATCTAACCCACTCCTTTGCTGAAGACTGTACAGATGCAGAGACTTACCAAAGGTCATAGAGGGAATAAATAACTGTTAGTAGCAGTTTTTCTGATTCCAAAATCACATATCCTTCCTCAGTATTACACTGCTTTTCTTTCATCATGCCTTCATTTCATGCTTTTATTAGGCAGAAAGAAGCATCTCTACTTCTATTTGAAGAGCTGGACAACCATTTGGAATATACCCAACTTTAACTGGGCACTTTAAGAATGGGATTTGTACAAAGGGGATGAGATGAAAGGAGCCAGAGAAAGCAGTTGATGACAATTATTGACAGTTGAGAGACCAGTGGGAATTCTTGGAAATTCTCCAGAGGAGGAAGGAGGAAAAAGCTTCCAGCGGAGGACTGAGAGAGGGAGGAGGAGAACAACCCAGCTCAGATCCAGGCCTGAGGGCTTCCTGAGGATCTTTCTTTGAACACTGAAAACCTGATTCCCTGGTCAAAGATTGCATTGCTTCTCACCCAGCAGGGCTTCAATCATTGAGTCAGCTAAGTTTTTGGACTCCATTTTGGGAGCAATCTCTTAGTCTCCTTCCCCCATTACCCAACCTTGCTGAGAGACCCTTTCCAGTCTAATTTACAATTATAGATAATGTTAGAAACAGAGAAATAGAAATAGAAATAGAAGGAGAAGGGGCAAGGGGAGACGCTTAGGAGTGGGAACCCCAAAGGATCCCACCAGAGTGATAAACTCCATAAAAACAGAGAAGAGGATACCCCCAAATCCCTCTGCCCTTCACCCCTTTCCCTAAACCCCTGAATTGTGAATAATAAAAGAGATTCATTAGTCAGATAGCTTTCCAGAGTGCCTGAGAGACAAGGAGGGAGAGGGGAACCACAGCATGGTCTGGCTGCCTCCATCTTGGAGCCAGACCACCAGCTGTGAGGTTGAATGACCTCAGGGAAGGCTTGTGTGAACCTCACATTCATTCAAAACTGGATTGAGGTATCACATACCTTATCTTACAGGGAAGCCTCTCCTTCAACTCCTGTGGGGTGGCACCAACATCCAGGTCATCTAGTTTTGGGGTGACACCCCCTTGAAGTCTTCCAGTGTATATTTAGCATGAGGAGAGAGCTGGAAGAAAGACTCACTATACAGACTCTCTCTCTCTCCTCTATCATAACATTGGTTGCTGGCTCTCATTATTATTATAGCACCAGGAAATTCTGTTATCCAAAATAGCCTTCTTGATCTTGGTTTCATTTCTGATCCCTGTGCATTAGAATTAGGTGTATTCCAAAATTACTATGACTAAATCCATTTCTCTGGAAATTTATTTTAAAACCCTTCTATTACTGCTTTTTTAGCAACAGAGAAATCAGCAATATCAAAGCAGAAATCTCATATTACTTAGGTAGGTATATTCTTAATAATAACAAGCAATAAAGTAAGCAGTTCAGAAATTAATTTCAAGGAATGACCTTATAACCTTATTTGAAATCTCACTGACAAGATTTAGTAAAGTTAGTATAATAAAAATGCATCTATCCACCTGAGTAAGTTATTACTGAAAAAAAGCCATAAGCAAAATTTCAGGTCGATATAGATATGGAGATTTTGGTTCCTTGTAGTATGAAGCCAGTAGGGTTGGGAGTCTCCCTATGGAAGTACTGTTATCTTACAAGGATTGTGTCATTCAGTTCCAGGTTAACTTTAGTGTCAAGGAAAACAAAAATAAAATGTATCTGATATCCATTGGTAAATAAAAAATATCTTTTTATTACTCCCAGTGAGGTTATGTGAAAAATTCCCTTCCTGACTTTTTTCCTCCATATATAACTAATTAAAGAAAGAATAGGAGGCAAGCATCCTGGAGACTAGTGAATTTTCCTTTCATTTATTGTTTTTCAGTCATTTCAGTATAATGTCTAACTCTTTGTCACTTCATTTTCTTTTTGAATTTCTTGGCAAAGGTATTAGTGTAGTTTGATATTTCCTTTTCCAATTCATTTTATAGATGAGGAATTGAGGAAAATACAGTTAAGTGTCTTGATAAAGGTTACATAGTATGTGTCTGAGACCAGGTTTGAACTTGAGAAGATAAGTGTCCCTGACTCCAGGACTGGCATTCTATCCACTGCACCACGTAGCTGCCCATTTCCTCCCACAGTTGATAAAAAAAAATTGGAATTATACTTTGTTACATAGCTTCTCCTTTAACTCTGAAGTCTAGCTTTTATTATCATCATCTACCACTCTCAACTTTTATGTGAGTGCAGGTTCCTATCTTTTAAACCCTTACCTTCTGTCTTAGAATCAATAGTAAGTAATGGTCCTAAGGCAGAGAAGTGGTAAGGGCTATGCAATGAGGGTTAAGTGACTTGCCCAGGGTCACACAGCTAGGAAGTGTCTGAGGCCAGATCTTAACCTCGGACCTCATTTCTCTGTCTCTATGCCTGGTTCTTAATCCACTGGGCCACCCAGGTGCCCCAGCAGGTTCCTTTTTTTTGCAAAGGACATGACCTCTAATCAACTGCCAGAGTTCCAGCTCAACTCCACCATCCCTTGAGTACTTAACATGTACTACCTCATTTTAGAGCTATTGTACATACTTCCCATCTCCTCTATTCAAACATATTTCTAGCAAATAAAGACTGGGTCATATACTGAGATAACCAAAATTCCCCACCAGGTTTAATATGGTCAGAGTATTTTAAAGATGTGACAAGAAGACTTTTACAACCCTTCACTGTTTGAGACAAATCTTTCTTGAATATCCTTAATGCTAGAAAAGTAAGGCAGTTTAGTACAAGTCTGCCTATATAGTCCAGAGGGGGTATTTCTTTGGGCAGTGAAAACCTGGCAAGTAAATCCTTTCTAGTTATTATCCTAGGGAACACACATAAACACCATTGCAAAATGCCACAAGAATTTTCCTTGGTAGACATATGGAATGCACGTGGGCCATCCTCTACTCCCCCTACCCTACCATTATACCTCCAGGCAGCTGGTTGAAGTCTCAAAATGAAAATGTGGCTTCCAGCAGAAGTCAGGTGATTCTGGGATGAAGGCCAGAGGGAGGAGCTGAGCTTCCCAAAGCTCAGAATAGTGCATTGCTGGTGCCATCCTAGATGTGAAAAATCAAGTTGAATTGAGTAAATCTTTAGTATTAGCTCCTTTTACACTCCCCTGTAGAAACAATATTATTGAGTTCTCCAAATGTAATTTAGATATTAGTATGACCACTGACTTTTTAATGGGACTTTCCCCCCAAAAGAATCTGGAAAAATAAAGACTCCAAAGTTGCCTCTTCAGGAGCCAAATTCCATCTGTGCGGTAGAAAATATGCCAAGTTGAGAATATTTGTATGTTGTTAATATTGCTAAAGACTGGGAATTCTTTGTGTGGGAGTGCTGATTTAGGAGTGGACCTTAGTTCAGCTCACTTATGAAAAAAAAATCTAACATTTAAATAAAAGTGAAGAGCTTATTTTTGAGCATTAAGGCCTAATTGATGTTGAAATATTTCTGGTGTCTCAGTATACTCATTCTAATGGTGTAGAAATTTTCTTATATATATGCAAGAATTTCCTGACAGAGTATAAGGAATTACTTCTTTAAGGTACTTATTACTGGACTGAGAACATATGAAGTACTATGAGATTCTCATGGGATTGCTTTCTCCAGTAATTCTTGGGCTGACAAACCAATGATATATAATGATTGACTTTTTGGCAATTGGTTGGAGAAGCTTCTTAATTCACAAAGCGGTTGAAGGTCAGTGATCATAATCTCATCCAATTGTAGATTGGAAGAATACTATATTAGGAATGCTCAGATAAATCAATCATTTGACAAAAACATGGGTTCTACTGCCTCACATGTAGTGTGCCAAGACCCCTGGATGGCTTATCAAAGACTGTCAGACTCCAAAAAGTAAGATATATGTGAATGTACATGTGGGTCTATATCTATCTATCTATCTATCTATCTATGTATGTACCTATCTACCTACTTACTTATCTACATATATATGCACATATATAACATTTCCTGTTATCATATGGACTAAATGATCTAAATTCAGTCCCACTCAATCTACATAAGACTTGATTTTCAAGGTCAGTGGGCTCCCATTCATGGGAATGACTTTTATGCAATATATGAGAGATAATTTCTCCCCCACAAATGGAGTCAGAATAGAAATGATATTTATATGCTGCACACGAGGTGGTATATGGGAATTTAATTGCACTGATATGATCAGAGGTGTTATTCTTGTATATTCACTAAAAATTAGGCCTTATTATTATTGTATTCTTCCCAATTTTATGATATGTGCAGAAAAAAGATTTAATGCTTAGTTCTTTAGCTTACTGAGTGCTATAGATTGAGGCACAAAATACTTAGACTTCTGCAATCACTGATCTTTCTTGATGAAGGAGTCAGGAAACTTAGAATTCCATATCTCCTTCCTGCCACATGGCTGACAATATTGTAGGTATATTTTTATGGAAACAAAACTCATTATGTATAATTTTGTAATTTATATTTCAGCTACTGTCAAAAAACCATAAACAACTTGGTGAAAAAACCTTCGGGATGACGTAAAGCTAGTGGCAATTTCTTATAATGTTTTTACAATCTGTGGTTTGTGAGATAACATGCACAATTGTCCTAGGTCTAAATAAAATGTAGCTTCCAACTTCTCCAAAAAAAATGTTAGCATGTAGAAGCAGATTCCATAATGAAAATTGCAACACAATTTTGTAAATATGCTATTAAAAACTAATCAAAAATGTCACTTTATAATTTCTTCATTATAGAATCTTGGGTTAATGCCTTCTAAAACTAATATTTTTGTTATTTGTTTGTATGTTTTTACTTTTTACTAACCAATTATTGCCTTTTGAAACTACAAATCTTTGTAAATAAACACTGTTTTTATTATTGCAATAAAAACTCTATTTAGTTATGTTTCATGAATTGGAAGATGTTGAATCTCTTCAATTTTAATATATGTCAACTGAATCACCACACACTCAGATACACACATGCACAAATTCTTTTCATACACTTGTATAGAAGTTGTATCATACACCTAAACACAACACAGAGCACAGACTGAATTCTCACACTCTCTCTTAGTCGTGCTTACAAAAAGATTTCTATTAAGTTATGGGAATATGAGGAAATGTATCCCCAGGCACCATAGGCAGTGCTAGGCAGAGGAGAAAAATTATAGAGAACAATATAAATATACTAAGCTTACAGGGAAAGAGAACAAGAAAAAAAAGTACAGACAATAGAATAAGCAAAGATTTGAGTTTCATTTCTTGAGGTTTAGAGAGTATAAGAAATGGTTAATATTCTCCAGTCATTGCTGGCTTGAGAGAAAAGATTCAACATGTTTTAAAGAAACCTATTGTATTTGGATATGTTTAACAAAATTGAAAAGTAAAGGGAATAGAAGGTATTTAAGTATTTGCATAAAATCAGATATTTTAATGTTATGAAAAACTTCAGGCCTTCTTTATTAAAATGATAACAACAAAATATAGCTTGATTGAAAAAAGGTCTAGAATATGGTGAATTCTGGATTCAGATACCATCTTTAAAAATTATTGAGAAATTATGGACAATTCCCTTAACCTGTTTTAACCTTTGTTTTCTCCCTTGAAAAATAAAAATAGAAATTACTATAGCACTTATCTCATAGGGCCATGGTGAGAATCCAGTGACATAATATATTTGTATTTGAAGGAGTTTGTGGACCTTAAAGTACTGTGTAAATTTCAATTATTATTTAAAGACATGGCCAATTAAATATATCAATTGGAATACACAAATTGTTTTTATTATGATACATCAATGTGCCTTCTTTAGTTGAACACCAGATGTTACAGAAGCTTTAGTGACTTTCCAGTCAAATGTTTCTATCATTTGTCACTGACAATATCTATGACCCGGTTATATGTCATAGAAGATATCATGTACATAAAGATGTCATGGGTGAAGAAAGATATCTTGGCTTGACTTCCATAAGTGAAATTCTGCACAAAACTGCTTCAGTGCTATTTTCTATCTGCTTTATTCTACTTTCTCATATTCAGTTCCTTAACTTGAGGATAGTCTATAGTGACAAAGTGCTAATTTTTAATTGGCAAGAGCTAATATATATATTTTCATCAATGTTGGCATGAATGTCATAATGGCCTTAATTGTTTCCAAATGCAAAAGCAACATGTTGCCTGTCTACGCAGGTACATCCAAGTTCTATCATTAAAATTTTCCTTTATGTTTTTCTTTCTTTTGTCCTTTTTGTATCTCTCTAATCACCCAGCAATGTGGTCTGCCAACAGTGTATGTTAAGGTAATAGTTATTATGTAGAGACAACTAGGTGACCTAGTTGACAGGGAACTGGGCTTCTAGTCAGCAATGCCAAAGTTCAAATCCAGCTTCCCAAACTTACAAGTTCTGTGAACCTGGACATATCACTTAACCTATGTACTTCAATGTCCTCACCTATAAAATGGAAATAATAACAGCATCTACTTCACAGGACTGTTGTGAGAATCAAATGTGTTCATATTAATAAAGTTTTTGGTGCATAGTACATTCTTTTTTTTAATAATCCTTAACTGCCGTATTACAATCAGTACTGTGTATTGGTTCCAAGACAGAACAGCAGTAAGGGCTAGGCAATGGGGGTTAAGTGACTTGCCCAAGATCACACAACTAGGAAGTGTATGAGACCTGATTTGAACCTAGGACCTCCCATCCCTAGGCCCGGTTCTCAATCCACTGAGCCACCCAGCTGCTCCACACATAGTACATTCTTTTTTTTTAAAAAACCCTTGCACTTTGGTGTATTGTCTCATAGGTGGAAGATTGGTAAGGGTGGGCAATGGGGGTCAAGTGACTTGCCCAGGGTCACACAGCTGGGAAGTGGCTGAGGCCAGGTTTGAACCTAGGACCTCCTGTCTCTAGGCCTGACTCTCACTCCACTGAGCTACCCAGCTGCCCCACACACATAGTACATTCTTAATAAAATTTTCCTTTGTTTTTTTTATGTTACAAAAAGAAATCATATTCTAGGGAAGATATTTGGGAGAACAGAAGACATATATCTAGTTCTACTGAATTCAGATAATTTATGTTATTTCCCCTTTTGAAAGAGGCAAATATAGTAGACTAGGAAGGATATTCTATGAATTGGGAAACAGATCTGAAATTGAATTCTAAATATACCATTCACTAGTACTGCAACTTGAGAAAATTAATCACCTTCTCTCTAAGAGTATATAAAATTGAGTTAATAATAAATCTACTGCCAA
Organism: Gracilinanus agilis; assembly: GCF_016433145.1. NCBI lineage: Eukaryota > Metazoa > Chordata > Mammalia > Didelphimorphia > Didelphidae > Gracilinanus > Gracilinanus agilis. The sequence goes on from NC_058132.1 coordinate 576,930,650, forward strand.
ATTGTATGGCTATCTATAGTAACAACAACAATAACAATAATTAACAATTATAATTTATACACCCTTTTAACACAGTTTTTAAAGTGCTTCATAAATTTCTAATTTTATGCTCACAACAGATTTGAGAACTCAATGCTATTGTTATGCTCACTTTAAAGATAAGGAAAGTTAGAAAGACAGAGGGTAACTTGTCCATTAACATCACTGGTACCTGTGATGAGATATGAATCCAGGTTGTCCTGAATATAGATCCAGAAATCTACCCATTACCCCAATAATATTAAAAATAATTTGAATTTGGCTATTATATTCCTTGGAAGTTGTCATTTGATGATTTCTTTCTGGAGATGACCTGTAAATTGTTGCAATTTCAATTTTATTTTCTTTTTTTGAGGATCTCTGGACACTTATCTTTAATAATTTTTTGTAATTTGATGTCTAAGGTTTTTTCTTGATCTTGGCTTTCAGGTAGTCCAATAATTTCCAATTGTCACTCCTAGATCTATTTTCTAGGTCAGTTGTTTTTTCAATAAAAATGTTTCAATAAAAACATTTAATAAAAACTGTTTTCCTCTGTGTTCATTCCATTGATTCTGCTTCATTGTATCTTGGTTTCACATGAAATCATTAGTTTCTAGATGTTCAATTCTGATTTTTAAAAACTTATTTTCCTCTGTCAGTTTTTGGATCTCCTTTTTCAATTGACCCATTTCTTTTTGCACCACTTTCATTTCTCTTCCCCACTTTTCCTCTGCCTCTCTTAATCAGTTTTTGAATCTTTTTTGAGCTGTTGGAGAAATTGTGTCCAATTCATATTTTTATTTTAGATTTTGTATGTGTTTGCTATACTTTCACAGTCTCCTTTTGTGACTGTACTTTGTTCTTTGTCTTCATAAAATTTTTTTAGAGTTAAGTGTGTTGTTTTTTTTTGTTGTTGTTGTTTGCTCATTTTTCCTATCTAATTATAGGTAAGCTTTGTTTTCTGGAACTTCAGTCCTTGATTGGTGTTATTCTCAGCCTATTTTATGAGTCTAAGGACTCAAAGTTCTGGGCCCCCCCTTCCCCTGCTGATTCAATTGACCCTTGAGATGCTGATGGTTTAAGGACTTGCCTAAGTCTTGGGTTTAAACTTTTGATTTCACTCTGATCTTGATCAGGTCAGGGACTAATAAAATTCTAGCTTCAGGCTTAGTTTCAGTCTTGGTCTTGATAAATATTTGATCTAATGAAGCACACTCTTGATTGTGTGGTCTTGGAGCTCTGCCCTGAGTTTTAGGAAGAAAGATGAGTACTTAGTATTATCAGCAACACCAAACTGTGCACTGTGTCCTTATCCCAAGTCCAGACTAGAAATCCTGGCTTCAATCTGGGCCCACACAGATCAGCCCACTTCAGCCCAGACTGCCCTGGGCTGGGGCCCTGGACTTCTCCACATGTTGGAAATTTCAAGGGATATGAGTTGGCTTGAAACATTATTTGCATAGGCAGGATCTCAGAGTCTCTTAGCTTGTGCTAAGGTTCCAAACCTGGGACAGCAGATGTAGGTTGGGGGTAGGCGCTGGCTTGCTCTTGGCTTGCTATTTCCTCCTTCTACAACCTTTTGCTTGCTCTGCTTTCCTCTCACCCCAGTTCCCTAGATGATATCTCCTTGTTGGTTCTTTCACTCCTGTATTACTTTCGTGGTGATATTTTGATCTTGGAGAGGACTCTCGTGGTAACACAGAGCAGCTCCATTTCACTTCTTTATCATGGCTCCACTCCCCCAGAAGTCTCCTATTAAAAATAATAGGTATCGGGGGCAGCTGGGTAGCTCAGTGGATTGAGAGCCAAGCCTAGAGACCAGAGATCCTAGGTTCAAATCCGGCCTCAGACACTTCCCAGCTGTGTGACCCTGGGCAAGTCACTTGACCCCCATTGCCTACCCTTACCACTCTTCCACCTATAAGTCAATACACAGAAGTTAAGGGTTTAAAATTAAAAAAAATAAGTAAAAAAAATAATAGGTATGATCAGAATTTAATTAACTAAATAGATGCAAGACACCCTTGTGTCTATTTTTATTATAATATTACTGACAGTGTTAGAAGAGGTTTTCTTGTTGTTTTTAATAAAGACATAGTAAATCATCCACTTTGTTTATATCAATTACATGCTAGGTACTACATGCTTTGACATGTCATCTAGCATTTCTATGTTATCTTTCTGCAACATGGAAAATGTCAGGGTGGAATTCCTGTATGATACAGGGTCAAGTCTCACCCACAATTCCAAGGGACTCCCCCCTTGGAGAACTCTGGGTGAGGGGATAATTTGAAAGCAGTGGGAGAGTTGGTTCCTGGGGGTTGAGGTGAGCAGATCTCTCTTCTTGCTGTACCCGGTTTTGGGATGCTTTGGAGGCCATCTGTGGCAATAGCCATTTTGGTTCTTCTTTGCAGTTTGCCTGTTTAGCTAAACTAGACCTTTCCAGCAACAGCACAATTGTTATTTAGTTATTTTAGATATTAGAAGTGATAATTATAAGCTTTGAGGACAAGCTAGATATAAAGTCTGCCACTCCCTCCCTGGGGGAGGGGCTGTTTCTATCTAACAGTTCAGGTCTTCCCAGATCTTATCCTAATCCCTGAAAAACCTTCCTACCTTCCCCTTCCTTTTTTATTAGTAAAACCTTCATCTTTTGGAAGCAATACCTGTTTATTATTCTGGGAATACTTACATCCAACTTAAGCTAAGTTTCCTTCAACTGTCCAGCTCATACAAGTTAGATTCGTCTGTCCCTGATAACTACAAGACACCAAGCTTCTCTTATTGTCCCTCATTTAAACCTGTGGGGAATATAAATTGAGAAAGTAAACAACATTAGAGATTTGCCTTGCTGAGGCTTTCCAGAAGACATCACTCCTGCCTCCATTTCTAACTGATTTCCAACTGCTTGGTGGGAGGGGTGAGAGTAAAGAGTACCTACCCCTCCCTACTCACTCTAGCCTATGTGTGTGGGATGAGTGAGTCCTGCAGATTTCTAGTTTCAGGTCATCTCTTCAGCTTCCCAAACATGAATCCAATCAGTTGGCAAATATTTTTACGTCTAAAATATCTCTCACCTTTGACTCTTTTTTTTTTTTTTTTACTTATATGTCTGCCTTATGCCAGATCCTGGCAATGGAAGTATAATAAGTTAAATGATCATTATCTAAAAGGAATTTATGTTCTAATACAAGAGGTCAGTACATATATGTATAAGTATGGTCAGCATAAGTGTAAAAATTATAAATATAAATAAACATAAAACAATGCATGTTACTTTGAAAAATTGGGTAAAATCATTTGGGTGAGCAGCAATTAGGAAAGATTTATGTAAAAGTTAGGACTTTTGCTGCATTTTGTAGAAACTGATTTTTTATGGCAGAACAGGCATTGTATTCCAGGTATGAGTTATGGCCAAAGCAAAAACATATGGAATCAAGAGTGCCTTATTGGAGAAACATAGACCATGTAAATTTGGTTAAAACACAAAATTCAAGCAGGGGAGTAATATACAATGAAACTAAAAAGTTAGGTTGCCAGAAAATTGTGAATAACTTTAAAAGCTAAAGAGGAATTTATATTTCATAATAGAGGTAATAGAATATTTGAGATTGTTAAATTGGAGATATATTTTATTAGATCTGAACTTAATGGAAAATTACTTTAGTAGGATTGTTTAGAATTGACTATTATGGGAAGAGACCTGAGAGAGGGAGGACAAATAAGACTTTTTCTGGAATCTGTGCAAAAAGTGATAAGTGAATTGATAAATATATAAGTAAAGGAAAGGGGTTAAGGGTGAGATATATTGTAGACATAAAAACATTTGGCAACTGATTGGATTCATGGGAAAAGGGAAGAGGAGGGGTAAAATGATGTAGAGATTATGAACCTAGGATCCTGGAAGAATGATTTACATTTCATATAAATAGAAAAATTTGGATAAAAATTGAGTTGGAGAAACTAATAATGAGTTATCATGAGTTGAGTTTGTTGTGTATGAAATTTTTCTTAGACATCTCATTTGGAATGTCCAAGAGGCAAATGATGATATGGGATTGAATCTCATGGAAGAAACTGTGTCTGGGAATATAGATTGGTAAATCACCCAACTAGGATGCCATAATTTTTGCCAGCAATAACTGTGTTTGAAAAAGAATTCTTTACTCTATTGTCTATCCTGAGTAACACTAACTCAAGTACCCCTACTTAGTACCTCCCTAGACTGAATACAGGATTAACTCCCCCTTATCTCCTTTGGAATTGAATCAACAAAAGATTAAATACCCTACTTAGTACTAGGTGAGAATCTAGCAAGGTACTTAGAGAATTCACACCCTTAGAAATTCAATCAAATCAGGAGACTGAACCTTTTTTCATTCAATCAGGAATCTGTGAATCTTTTTGATGAGAACTTAACCTTCAGAAGCTGAGAAGTAGATCCTGCATACACTGCCCCCTGGGCAGTGCTAGACAATTTAGAAACTGTGATTGACTCCTATGAGGAGGGGGAAGGGACAAGAAGTCACTAAAAAAGTAAATACAAAACTCCTTCAGGGCAGATTGTCTTTGAGAAGATAGTAGGAAGAGATTATCTTCTGGAGATGATAGTCTTAGATAATCTTGCAGGGAGCTTTGCTGGAGACAAGAACTTGAATTTGGGGCTCATTGCTGGACTTCTACTTGGACTCTGACTCTTGCATTACTTCATTGGGTGAGTAAAAGGCTGACCCCTTCCCTAGCTTCTGGAAAGACTAGCTTCCATCTTGGAGGATGTGGAGTGATTACTCACTACCAGCCTTCCTGGTTGAGAGCTAATTAACCTCTGCTTGGATTAAGCAGACTGAGTAAAATATTTAGGTTGATAGGATAGATAATCTTTATCCCCCTCACATATCTCTTTTTATTGTTTCTCTCTATTTGTAATTAAATTTCTAACTAAAGATATAATAAGTACTGGCAACCACATAATTTCATTTAATCTTCATCCAAACATTAATTTTAACCTTTACATGTCTAATATTTCTTCAGAACCAATCCAGTGCTTAGCATTGTACTCTGTACAATGCAAATGATTTATAATCTACTGACACCAAAATCTTATTATAAGATCTTGGCTTTGCATGAGGATGACTTGCTATACCTCTTGATACATTTGGTTGGAATAACTGCCCAGAAAAAATCCTTTAAGGTTCATGTTAAATTTTTATACTCTATACCTTTACCATAACATTTTTCTCCATGGTAAAGAAGAAAATCCTAAGGAGATGATAACAGAAAGGTAGACACAAGTTGTTCACTATTCCTTAGGGTATAACATTGATGCAAAAATAGCTGTTGTCTCTAGCTTTTCAATGGTGTTGAGCAACTTGCCAAAGGACATGACCTGACTTCAAATTCCTTCAAGCATTCGTTCTCTCTTTTTTTGCTAGGCTACAGGGGAAAGGCTAAATGAACAAGGAAGGTGCACCTCAAGCAATCTGAGTATGTGTTTTCAGCAATGACAGCAGGGACCTGGCATGGGAAGAAATGCTGCAGCAGCAGGAACATATTAAACCCAGAGAACAAATACATATTCTTTCTACTGTGATAAAATGTAGGTTTTTGGTACAAGTAAAAAGAGAGCAATATGGAAAAAAGGTCACCATGCATATCTATCATCTACAGTACTTTCCCAGTTGCTTTAAGGTGATGGGCAGTTTAATTTAATTGTTAAATGGATCTCAGTGTATTTCCATGGAGAAAATGGATTCATTCATTAGGATTAATGGTCACTTTTATTTCTAATACTACAAGGTTTACAAGATGTTTTACTTACTACAGATTTATGAAGGAGTTAGTGTATTTTTATCCCTGTTTTTAGATAGGCATGGTGAAGCTCAGAGGTTATGTGAGTTTTCCATGTTCACTCAACTAGTGAATGTCAAAACAGGTATAAAATTCTAGATTCCTGATTCCAAATCCTATACTCTGAATCTTTGAATATATCACCCATAGCAAAGCATCCCTCAAAATACAGTGCTATCGTTGTTCTACATCCACTTCAGGAAGTGGGATCTCCACTAAGGATTTTATAATTTCTTTTTGGCTCATTGTTCCCACCCCAGGGTAAAATGCTAAAGAAAGCTAAATTAAACTTACCTGTAACAATTAGTGTTTTCCAGAAAGATGGATTTTAAAAGGGTATTCAACTTCCTTACAAATATTTAATGAGTTTTATTAGAAAATTGTTTCTGTAGTAAACAGAAAGGTGTTCTCAAAATAAGAAATTCAGGTCCTGGTTCCCTCACACATTCAGAAAAACTTGGTTCACATTCTTCCTTTTCAGTACTCTAGATCAGATATCAAACAAATGATCCACAACATTCCCAAGTGTGGCTCAAAATAGATTAAAATGTAAGTTGAAAATATTTCTTCATCCAAGATGTACCTTGAATTGATGGAATCAAAGGACTAATCACTCTCCTGAGTCTTCTGTCCTTTTTCCTAAATTTGGACAGCAGGATCCTCAATTTCCTCATAGGCACATAATGTATATAGTATAAAATAGCCAGTACTCCACCTACCAAAGAAATAACTGGAATGCAAGCAATTGAACTTGCACCAAATGGAAAACACAACAAGGTCCTAGAGGTTTGGCAAGACTAAACTCTCCAGTGCCCCCATGTTATGGATTTAGTCCTTTAGCTGAAAGCTAATCCTTTTTGGATGATGCACTTCAAAGAGAAGTATGTTTTTTAAGAAAAACAACTTTGGGGAAACTGGTATCCATTCAAACATTTCTAGAACTTTGGGTATAGCCATAAGCTAAGTCCAAACAATAAAAATGTCCATTCTCAGGGTCATAAGTCTCTAACCCATGGTCAGAAAATGTTATACCAAGTAGAATGTAGATAAAAATTGGGAAGCCTGTGAATCCTCATGTGATATTTTTCTCTTTTTATTAATTCAAATGTTCTTCTTCCTTCTTAACTTATCAATTTTCAAGAAGCATTATTTAGCCTTGCCATCCATCCATCAAGCATATTATCAGTATGTGTGTATGGATTTTTCCAAAGTATAATATGAGTTCTTTGAGATAAAGGACTGTATCACTTTTCTAGTTGTATCTTCCATTTCACCTATAGCTCAGAACATAATAAGTATTTAGTAAATTTTTATTCATTCATTCATTCTCTATATAGAGAACAGATCTAATTGTACCTGAAAATATAGACTTCTTGTACTTACAATTGTCACCTTTATGTCTCCTGCCATTTTTGAATTCTGAATATGTTTAATTTGTTTTCCCTTTGGAGGTTTTCTTTCTTATTATTATTTTGTCATTATTGACTCATTTCTACATCTATGCCCCTGAGATAGAAGCTGTCTTTTATGAAAAGTAAATACATTGAAAATAAATTAACATATTGCCCATATCTGAAAATAATTGCCTCATTGTGCACCTAGAGTCCGTTATGTATTTGTCAACAGGAGGATAGAATGTTTCGTCATCAGTCTCTTCAAATTATTATTTATAACTAATGTTTTTAGAATTCTAAACCTTTTCAAAATTATTTCCTTTAGATTATAGTAGGAATTTGATACATTGTTCTTATGGTTCTACTCATTTCGCTCTATACCATTTCATACAAGTCTTCCCAAATTTATCTGAATCCCACATGTGCATAATTTCTTTTTACAGAATAATACACTCATATAATGCAACTTGTTCTGTTGTCTCCAAGTTTATGGACACCCATTTCATTTTCTATCCTTTTATACATCAAAAAGCTTCCTTCTAACTTTTAACTCTATTGTTTATATATTTTAGAGAAAATGTTAAGGTGTGATACCATTTTGTCAAAGAATGTAAAAAATGATTAGGGGGGCAGCTGGGTAGCTCAGTGGAGTGAGAGTCAGACCTAGAGACAGGAGGTCCTAGGTTCAAACCCAGCCTCAGCCACTTCCCGGCTGTGTGACCCTGGGCAAGTCACTTGACCCCCATTGCCCACCCTTACCAATCTTCCACCTATGAGACAATACACCGAAGTACAAGGGTTTAAAAAAATGATTAGTCACTCTAGGTGTAAATCCAACCTTTTTCTAAAAAAATAATATTTTACTCCATAGGTCTGTCAAGAATGCAGTATGCCTGTATGGGTATCAGGGATTACCTTTTGCCTATTTTCATAACCCTAGTGCTTAGCACAATGCCTTGAACATAATATGCCTAAATGTTTATCAATTTATTGAATTTCTTCATTGAAAATTAGCTGCTTTGATGACATATATTAGGGAACATCTTTTGTTTTTTATATTTGTATCACACGAGACCATTATATAAGATATTGATTGCAAGTATTTTTCCAGGAAATTACACTTAACCTAAATCTAAATGTATTTATTTTGTTTTTACAAAATATTTTCAATTTCATATAATCAAATCTATTCATTTTTACTTTCTGTAATGAAGACAATCCATAGATTTTTTAAAACCCTTACCTTCCTTCAAAGAATCAATATTATGTATTGTCTACAAGGCAGAAGAGTGGTAAGGACCAGGCAATGAGGATTAAAGAACTTGACAAGGTTACATAAATTAGAAGAATCTGAAGTCAAATCTGAAATCAAGACTTCCATCTCCAGGTCTGATATTCAACCCACTGAACTGATCCCTATACATAGATTTAAAGCTTTCATCCCTACTCTTAATTCTATTATAAAATCTTTTAAAATTTAGACTATGGACTCATTTGAATTTCATTTTATAAATGATATATGAGGTTAAACAAAAACTGTTATTTCTCTTTTTAGTTTGCCTAGAAATTTCTGAGTTGTCATTGTCCTTTGTTGATCAAACTTGAAGTAACTATAAGTCCTTGCTTTGGTTTCTTAATAATCTACTATAATCTTCCAATCAAATTAAAAACAAAATGAATCAAAATCAATAGCTGTATAATTATTACTTAATAATAGTTTAGAATATGGTAATGATACACTCCAATCATTTCTGTATTTTCATTTTTTCCTTTAAAATTCATAACATTTGTTACACTGATCTGATGGAATTTTAATTTTGTTTTGTCTAGTTCAATAAAGTAATGAATTTTATTGTTTTTATCGAACTATTTAATGTAGTTCAATATGGCATGTGATTTGTAAATTTGTTTTGATATTATAATTTTTAAAATATTGACACAGATTAATCATGAAAAATTACTCTTCCTAAGCATCAAGTCTCTTATTTCTGTAATGAATGTTATGAGGTTTTATTACTATAAACACTGAGTACATTTCAATTGTGTTACATGCATATATTTTATAGTTATTTTTGAGTAAAGCTTTGTTTTCTATCACCTCCCATCTGATTATGTTAGAAACATTTGGATAAGATGGCTCCTTTATCTTATATTTGGCTAATTATTGAAGGTATTGATATAATTATTTTTGGTGAATATCAAACCTATCATATAATCTAGGGGCACATGATAAAATGGATAGAGCTTTGTGCTTTGGAAGTAGAAGGATCTGATTTCAAATCTGTCCACAGATACTTACTAGCTCTATGAAGCAGAACAAGTCGTGCTCCACTTTCCTCAGTTTGCTCAAATATAAAATGGAGATGATAAAAATACCTAACTTTTAGAGTTTTTGTAAAGATCAAATTATATAATACTGGTAAAGCACTGAACACATTATCTGACACTTAATAGGAGCTACATAAATAATAAATCCCTACCTCTTTCCTCAAATGAAAATAATGGAATCTTTTCTCTATTTGCATATAGTTATCTTCTAAATTTATTTTTTCTTTTATTTATATAGCTAACATTTCTAGAAATGTATAAAATAATAGAGGCCAAAATGGATATTCTTAATTTACCCCAATATCATGGAAACCTCTAGTGTTTCTTCACTATAGAAAATACAGTTCTTGATACTGTTTACTATGTTATAGAAAGATCCACTAATATAGCACAAGAATTATGCTATGATTTCAATATTTCTCAAAAAAGTGTTTTATAGCATCAAATATTTTGTTCATGCTATTCTACTGTTGTGTTATTAACATAAACAATTATGACATGCTAGTCTTTATGTTGAATTAATCCTACATTCCAGGTAGTAATACAACCTGCTGATATTAAGTAAAATTTAGATATGATTGTGTAGTTTCTTGATGATTCAATAATTTTGCTTCAATATAATTAGAATGTTTTATCTATTTCTTTTGAATCATTTTATCTTCACTGGTTTGATTGCAATCATATCTTTCTGATATAAGTAATTTTTGGTAAATGGTTCCTGCAACTTTTTTTAAACAATTGATATGATATTAGATTATTTGGATAATTTAAAGTCTACTTGTAAATTCAGGGTACCTGAAGAAGCCTACTTTTTGTTGAATCCATTTTGTTTTTTAATGTCTATCTTTCCTGGTTTCTTTAATTAATTTGTTTCTTGTCTCTTCAGCTAGAATTATTTATATTTCATTATAATCAATTTCACTTAAACTATAAGGTTTATTTGTATATACACATGCAAATATATTCTGACAATATAATTTAATTTCTAATAATTGTACATTTTATTTTTTAAATTGATAGTTTGGTTTCATTCTTTTAAAACCAAATAAACTGATGGTTTGTCTATATTATTCATATTATTTTAAAATTTCATAGTTTTATCAGCTTATTTTTTTCATAATGTTGAGAAGAAAATGAAAATTTATTTTAAGGAAAAGTACAAGTTAACTGTCAAAGCATAGAAAAGCATATAGATGATCATATAGACTAATATTTTGCTACTTTAAAAGAATAATTGTTTTCTTGTTAAACAATCTTTTTCCATAAAAGAATGGTTTTCAGATGGGATTTGAGTAGTTTTGGAAAGAAAATATTTTGTAAATTTAAAACAATTGTTTTACATACTTTAGGGGTTTAACTAAAATTAAGTCATGAGTCCTCGATGTCCTGATATAAAAAAGACATGCTGCCCAAATAACTACATTTTTATATGTTTTGCTACCTTTAGGAGTTTCTAAATGTTTCATTTATTATATTTTCATAACAGAGAAACATTTTTTAAACCCTTATCTTCCATATTGGAATCAATACTATGTATTGGTTCCAAGGCAGAAGATTAGTAAGGGCTAGGTAATGGGAGTTAAGTGACTTGTCCAGGGTCACACATCTGGGTAGTGTCTAAGGACATATTTGAACTAGGACCTCTTGTCTCTAGGCCAGGCTCTCAATATACTGAGCTACCCAGCTGCCCCCAGAGAAACATTTTTAAAATAAAATTCAAATATATTGACATAAGTTGCCTATTCATTTCTAAAATATTATACACACATAAACAGACACCCCAAAATGACAAAAATGTGCATGTTAATTGTAGCAGTATGTATAATTTTAAAATATGTGTGTATTTTATGTGAAGATCTTTCCCAAATTCCATTTGGAAAGATGAAAATTAGTTTGCTAGATCAATAAATAGATAGATGAATGATTTATAGATAGAGCCCTCTTTACTTTCTGAAAGACTATTTTGCCAATCTTCATGCAAATATATTTGTTTAGAAGATAGAAATGATCACATCTATGGATGGTTTCAGGATTGTTTTATTTCCAGAATGAAGACAATGTTGTCTAGTTTTCTTGTAACACATACTTTTAAAAATAATGTACTTTTCAGTTCAGAAAGAAGAAATAGGGATCACATATAAAAGACTGGCTTGAGGGAGGAGAAGCAATAAGCATCTATATAATATTGCTTTGTGCCAAACACTCTGCTAGCTAATATATATGAGGGCACTTTTTTCTCAAATATAATTTCATTTGAGAGAATTCATTTCCATGACAATTTTTCAGTAAAGGAAACTGAGGTAAAGTAAAGGGTAGCATAGGGTAATGCAGCTATTAAGTTTCTGAGAGCAGATTTTAACTTTTTGCCTGAGTTCAGGATCAGTGCTCTATCCATTGTTCCATCCATTGCCACTATACACCAGGACCACCGAGATCCTTAGTAACATTTTTGTGCTTCTTTTATTGAATCTGCTCCCTGATATTTATGTATATTCATTCAGCCTTTTCCACTGGGATTTTTATGTTTGATGATGAATTATGGACATGAAATTTCAGTTCAGTTTTACTCAACTTTGGTGATCCCATGAGATCAGAGGCTCTGCTGATTTCCTGATGAGGAATGAGCAATTAGTCTGTGCCTGAGATGACTGCACTGGTTTTTGATGATCTTGTATTTAATATCAGGAATCCAATCTCTGTGGACAATTATTCCTGATGCCTTATTTTAGGTTTTGTTTCTTCAAGAATAATTCTGTTTGAAAAGAGTGGCTAGAATTTTGCCCTGTTGAAGGAAGGATGACAGAAATTTACTCTTAGTCAACACATCCACTTAAAATATATAGCTAAAGTGCCTTTATGCTGAGAATAAGTGTTTTCTTTAAAAGTCTTATATCTAGGAAGAAATCTGTTTCCTACAGACAGCTATGTCACATGAGTTTAGACAGTTTCAAGATTCTTTTTGACTGATTATGTAAATGAATTTCAAACCAAAGACATATTAAACTAAGGTGAAAAAATCATCATTTTCCACCTATCTAACCTGTATTCCTGCCTTTATTATATATAGTTGTTAGAAATAAAATTCATTTGACTTAATTCAATCTTTTAACTATCAAAATCTCACTATAACAAAATAAACTTTGATTCCAGTAAGTCATCACATAGAAAGATAATGCAAAGTAATAGAGATGATATCCTTCTATTCATTACTTCAAGTATGTGTCAAGCATTCATTTATTCATCCAAGGAAATATCAAATGTGCAAAAAGACATCTCATTTTTCTTTGTGGAAAAAAAAAGAAAGGAAAGAAGAAAACAGGAAGGAACAAACTAAGGAAGGAAAGAAATGAGATTGAAAGAAGGGAGGGAATTAGTCAAAACCCAGGACCCAACTCCCTTAACTGCCCTAACTGCCCTCTCTCTCAGAGTTCTCAGGGGACCCTCTGGAATTCTGAGCTATAGCTTGAACCCCTTTCTTGCAGCTGGAATTCCAGTCTGCAATCTGAATCTCACGATTAGTAAACTATTAATTTTCTTCTATATTCCAAGCTCCATAATAAGCTCTGTAGCAGATTTATCTCATTTGTTCCTTACTATATCCATGTGAGTTAGGTCTTATTATGTTCCATTTATAGCTCACAAAATTGAGGCAGCAGAGATTAAGGGACATGCCAAGGGTCACTCAGCTAGTATCTTATGCTAGATTAGATTTTTATTCTTTCTAACTCTCCAGGTACAATAACTTATCCACTATTCAACCTGGTTATCTTTAAGTAAAACGGAAATGGAAAACATTATCCATATCTTGTAGTATCTTTGACTCTGTGACATAATATGTAAACTTATAACCGTTAAGTAACAAAAGCAAATGGTATATGATTAACTACCAAAACAATCTATTTAACAATAGTCCTTTATAAAATTACTTAATTGAAAATATATATCAGGAAAGAGTTAATAGAAGAGGTAAAACTTGGGAAGATACTCAACAAATATGACAAATTTGAATTGGTAGAAAGGAAGAATTGGACATTCTAGAATAATAGCTTAAATAAAGGCTTAAAGTGAGCAATATGCATGATATGCCTGGGGTTAGGTACAGTGCAGCACTGTGCCTCATTGTAACAGATTTTCTTTTAGAGGCTATTATGCTGTTCAGTGGAAAGAGAAAAGGGGTTGGAATATAAGTGGTGGGGTTAAATCTCACTTCAATTTACATAAATCAGACATCTATTCTCCCTAGACCACAGTTTTCATTACTTTTAAATCAAAGATATTGAATTACATCCTTTCTGGCCCTAAAACAAATGAAATGTTAGGATAAGGTCATTTTAGGATGAGCTTTAATATCAGACTGAGGAATTTAGATTTATTCTAAATTCAAGATAATGCTTAATATGCATATAGCATTTGACTATTTACAAAGCACTTTCATATTTATTAGCTCATTTGATCTAAAGGTCTGATCCATGAAGCGCCATAATACAAATATTTCTAAGTTTTTTTCAAATGAGATAATATAATCATAAAGATATTAACTTATTTGTTTCAGATGCTATATTTAGTAAATGTGATAGCTCTCAAATTATTACCAGGCAACTTCTCGATCCATGTTGATTCCAAAAAAATTATTTCAGTGATGGAAAATTCTTATAGGTTTCTGAAAAGAAGAGTGACATTATAAAATCAATTTTTTTAAGATTCGTCTGGTAGCAAGGTGGAAAATAGGTTAAAATAGGCAAAAAGAAAGATGAAGTCAAGATGGCAGAGTAAAGGAAATAACTCACCTGAGCTCTCGTAAATTCTCCTCTAAGCCATTTTAAAATAACTTGTCAAAATGAATTTAGGAGTTCCAGAAGCAACAAAAAGGTAGGGTAAAATGATATTCCTGCTAAAGACAAATTAGAAAACTTGCAGTAAAGGTCTGTGCTACTGTGGTGAGACTAGAATGTATTCAAGGGTAGGTTGCATCCAGCAAATCAGCAGCAAGACTTAGAGGTAACTGAATTGGCAATTATAGCTTTTGGAGTTCTCATTCCACAGATGGTAAGGAGTCAGACAACTAGTCAGAAGGAGATTAATGGGGACCCTTCACTGGCACTGACTGCAGGATTCTGTTGAACTGTGCATACACAGTTCCAGGTTGTAGTCTCAGGGCAAAAGAAACCAACAGAATAGAGTATGTGGCTGCAAGAGAGGAAAAAGCCTGATCAGAGTTTCAGAGTGAAAAAGAGCCTTTGTTGTAGTCATTCACAGACCACAACAAAGACCAGAAGAACAGTGATCATACCTCTCCTTTGATCATATCACCTTGAAAATACTGAAAATGTACAGGTCTCCAGAACTAGCTTTGCAAGAAGCAGCATGAAAAACTTGAAACTTGAGGCAGTGCCTCCTACACCCCAAAAGTAAAGTTCAACTTTTAAAATTGTGAAAAGAAATGAGAGTGATACAAGAAAATCATGAAAAAAGTGTTAACAGTTTGGTAAGGGAAGCAAACAAATACAAACAAAATGTGCTAATAGTATAAAAAGCATAAAGTACACTGAAAAGAATTCCCTATGATATGGAATTAGCCAAATGTTAAAAGATGTACAAATTTCACTAAAAAATGAAAAAAAAACCTGCTTATAAAAGGAGAACTGGTTAAATTTGGGTGGGGTGGGACATAAAAACAGGTATAAAAGCTCATTGAAAAAAACAATACCTTAAAATTAGAATTGAGAAAATGGAAACTAATGACTCAGAAAGACAGTAAGAAACAGTAAAATAATAAGAATGGGGAAAAAAGAGAACAGAGAATATGAAATATCCCTTGGAGAAACAATTAATCTGGAAAATTATACTAGGGAGGTAATCTAAGAATTATTTGACTATCTGAAAATCACAATAATATTTTAAAAATCTGAGATATCACATTTCAGAAAATCAAGGAAAGCAGCCCTATTATTATAGAAACAGAGAGTAAAATAGACAACTAAATCACTGATGACCTTCTGAAAGAGATACAGAAATGAAAACTATTTATAATAGCCAAATTACAGAGATTCCAAATGAAAAAGAAATTCTTATGAGCAGCCAGAAAGAAATAACTAAAATGTCTATCTACAATCAATATAACACAGGATTTAGAAGTTTCTACATTAAATGATCTGAGGGCTGAGAATTCCAGACTGAAAAGAAGCTAAAATTACATCCAATAATCACCTACCCAGCAAAAATGAATATACTCTTTTGGGAGAAAAATGGATAGAAGATTTGAAACATTCCTGACAAGACTCAAGAGAATTTTTTAAAAACTGCAAATATGAAAAACAAATCATAAGGGATTCAATAATGCAAAACTGTTTATATTCCTACAGGGAAAGAATATACATGTGTAAAAAATAAAAATTGGTCTAGAGGCTTAGCACCAGATTTACACACATTTATTATTAAAAATAGAAAGAAAATGATACAGAGATGAGATATTTCAGCATAACTATAACTGATTTTTCAATTGCCTGTCTCAGGTAATTTACTTTACATACATGTAACTCATAAGAAACTTACCATTTTTAAGGCAAGTAGAAGGAGTATTCATAGAAAGAAGGCAGAGGTATGAATTGACTAAGGTGAAATAATATTTACAAAATAAAATGAATGGTTCCTCACCAACCAAAGAAATATGCTGGGGAAAGGTGAAAAGAAAGATAGAATGGGATATACTTTCTCACATAAAAGAGGGGAAAAAAAGCTTTTATGGTGTAAAGATGAGTTGGAACATATTACCTGTACCTTATTCTCATAAGAATTGGTTCCAAGAGAGAACAACATGCACACTGAGTTGTGTACAGAAATTCATCTTATCCTACATGGATATAGGAGAGGAAGAGATTAGATAAGGGTGTGGGGTGCTGACAGAAAGACAGGAAAGGTGAGGAAGGAGATTATCAGAAGCAAAATATTTTCGAGTAAGGGCAGTGTAAAAGAAGGGAGAGAGAGAGAGAGAGAGAGAGAGAGAGAGAGAGAGAGAGAGAGAGAGAGAGAGAGAGA
>NC_058132.1:576947602-576982515 GCF_016433145.1 Gracilinanus agilis
TGGCTGTGGAGTTTATAAGGAGAGAAATTAGAGAGGAGTTAAATCTGTGAAGAGTCATCTAATTGACAGCATTATTTATAATTTAATCAAATCATTATTTATTCCCTTTAGATAGCATTTTGTAAAACTGAATAAGGCAGGTCCTTATTCAGATTCCAACTTTACTTCCCTTCCCCCACCTGAGGTTCCTGAGATAACTGATAGGGCTTTCCTTTAATCCACCTTCCTAACAACATCCTTCAAATAAATAAACCCTTTGTGTTTCAATAGTCCTATTTAGTGTAATTTGTCTGTTAGTTAACAAGAGGGAAGAAGAGGGAAAGAGACAACATACTCTGGGCTTAGAGGGTAGCTGAGGCATCCATCTTGAAGGAAGGTGTTACTTCAAAATAGGTCCCTTCCTGTGAAATTAACTAAAGCCTGTTTGTTAATTTCAGTCTATTCTATTTCCCTCAGCTTGTGTTTGAGTCTAAGTCCCAGTCTGTAAGCCTGCTGTGTTTGTCTGTTTAGTTTAACTTCTTTCTCCCAAGAAGATCTCTGTTTCCCTTTTGTGTTATACTCCTGACCTCAGTCCCATTATACCCTGAATCTCCTTTAATCCCAGCCTACCTGTAGCCTAATTTATCCATTTACCAAGTCTCCAACATCCTCCTTTCAATTCCCTTATCCCAAACATCTTTCCTCAAATTACCCTCATAACATTGGTTGTGTTTTCTTTTATTATATATCAATTATGAAAATGTTTTCCATGACTGCACATGTCTAGCCTATATCAAATTATTTGACTTCTCAATGAAAGGGGAGGGTAAGAAAAGATTTGACTTTGGAATTCAAAATTTTTTTAAGAAAAATTTTCATTTTAACAGTAACTAGCAGAAAAGAAAATATAACAATAAAAATAGGCAAAAACTAGAAGAAAAGAGACTTGCAAATGGTTATTATCACAGTCTAAGCAGTTGGGGCAGAGAGGAAGGAAAGGAAAAAGGTGAGAGACATTATGAGTTTAAATGAAAACATACAAGATTTAATATCTCATATGTGTACAGGAAAAGGTTTGATAAAAGAATACACCAAAATTTAGGAATTTTTAAATTAGAGGTGATCGTAACTTTTTTTATAGCTATTACATTTTTGAAGGAAACTGATTTGGTTGAAGAATTGAGGATTTTTTAATATGGAGACTGAAGTGAAAAAGAGATAGTCAAGTAGAGATTTGATATGAACTATTTCAAAAGGTACTAGAGATAATTATATGAGTTCTTAGGTGAAAAAGCTGAGGTGAATATATATATTTTAAGATACCTACCACAAAAATGATAGATGAAGCTTTGAGAGGTTACTTTACTTATGGATGTGTGTTCTTCCTTAAATTATTCATCTAGGTCTCATCATGGATAAGGAATGCCTATCCATTGAAACTTATGCCAATGACACCTTCATTCTTGCAGGTTCTTCTAAAATGGAAAGAATTTTGCCAGTGAGCTTAGAGGTGATCAATTTGCTATTTGTTAAGAGGTTCATGTAAGCTGAATTCTGATATGATTAACATCATGTTAGGCATAGGAGATGTATTTTTCATCAATTGTTTCTCATGTTCCATGTTATTTTTGAGCAGCTCTGATCAATATTCATGGAAGAGGCATGCACTGTAACATAATTGTAAATTATTGCAATATTAAAGCAACAATATATTATTCATCTTAACTGTGATATAAAACATCGTAGGCAAGAGATCATACACATGGATTTTGAGGCACCCAAAATATTTTAGTAGTTCGTATGTGAATATAAGACCTGAATGTTTCAACATTTCAAAAGCTTTATTCTTTGATATAATTTTAAAAGATTTCAACTATTTATAATTCAAATGACCTCCAGCTTTTCAAAATCCAGCTAGACATTTGGTCTCCAGAAATGTTCCAACATACCATTATGACTACCATTTGAAAATATTTTGGAAAAATTTTAGGGGTAATGAGAAAAGATACAATGCCAAAAGTCTAATTATTTCCACTTGTTAGACATATTGCAATTAAAATAAAGAACAATTGTATTTTGTTAAAATGGCAGCCTATACTTTAAAACTTAGATGGTGATTTTAATCAAAGCAAAGCATGGCAGTTCTCAGATGAACTGAAATCATCTGGTCAATTTCTGAAGCAAAGTTATTTATTAGTGAGATGTTACTAAGAACTGTCCTTTATTTTTAAAAATTATTAATAAATAACTGCTACTCATTAAATTTGTTTTCCTAAAATATTTTTCAACTGCCTAAATAACATGAGCACAATTGTACTAAATACTAAGGGAGAAACAGATAAATAAGATATTTGCTCTGTCCTGATGGAGTTTAGATGGTATACAAACAGAAATAACATTTTTAAAAGTATTAAAACGATATGAGTTCCTAGGAGGGAAAGATCATTATGATTGAAAAGATCAGTGAATGCTTCATTAAGTTGGCATGGAATTTGACTCTCAAATTATAGGTTTGATTAAAAGGGAGGACTAAAAATCACAGAGAAATATAAAAATAAAAGCACAAAGAAGCAAATTATGGAATCTGTTTTTGGAACAATATTTCAACTTTATTAAAAATAGAGTATGTGAATGGGGCAAAGCTAGTTTGTGAAAATGCTTTAGTCTGGTCATAAAGAGCTTGATTGCTCAGGTGAGGACGTAAATTTTGTTTGGTAAGTAATGCAGAATCACTGAAGGAAATAGATGATCAGGGTTGTGACATAATCAGATCCATGTTTAGTAATTATTCTAGCCATAGAAACAAAGATGTATTAGAGAGGAGAATTGAAGTGTCTACTTGGCAAACTGTTGCTATAATAAGAGTTTCAAATACCAATATTAATTCCACAAATGGCTCAATTGAAATGTAAAATTTTGATGAGTCTTCTAAATTTCAATATTCTCATCTGTAAAGTGGGAAAAATGTTCTTTGCACTATTTGAATCATTATTATTTCAAGAAATTAAATCTGTAACTGTAAATCTGTAAATCTTGAGCACTATTAACAAATGAGTTGCAAACTAGAGATCATGATCATAGAAATGAGGGGACGGATTCAAAGATACTGTAGATTTATTATCAACAAGATTTATCAAAAATAGTGTCTTTATTATATTGTCTTCTATTTCCACAAATCCCAATGATATTAGATCCTGCTCATTCTATTTCTACATTGAAGATTAGGGAGATTCAATGATTCCCTTGGGCTTTGTGGTTGGAGTCAGATAAACTAGGTTCACATAGAGATATTTTACTTGCTCTTTGTTACCTTATAGAAAATATTTCCAGTTTCTGATACTCAGTTTCCTTACCCATACATTATCCATACATGAAAGACACAACCTAATTATCATTTTTATCAAAAATATATGAACTATAAACTTTAACACTTGATTTAACCTTGAGGGTGACCATCAGCTTCCCTAACAAGCACCCAGACTCAATAAGACTTCAATACCTAGAAATTTCAAAAAGGAAAACAAGGATATATGTAAATATATTCTTGTGAAATTAAAATCTGTACCCTACAACTATGATTCCCAACACTCCACTCTCCTCCTGTCGTTACAATCTTATAGAGGCAGGATATAAATTCTGTATAGTTCTGCCTCACACTCTCTTTTCTTCCTGTGGTGGCAACTATGAATGTGTTTTTTTTTTTTGAACAGGTAGAAAAACTTAGTCATGTGGTTTTATTTTGTTAGATAATTGTCCTTTTTATTCCTTCTACTTCAAGTTATTATTAATAAACTTCATAAATATATAATTCTTGGAGTCTTGGAAAGTAATTTAAATTCTACATTTATGGTGACCAGAAATGGATTTTAGAACCCTTAATTCTCTCTGAGTAAATTAGTTTGAAAAAAAACCATATTTCTCCTGTCATACCTTTTTAGCTTTTCCCCTCCAGGGAGTAGTGGCATCTCCACCTGTCTTCCTTGCTTCCTGCTACTGTTGCTGCTGACACCTGCTGCTGATACCTCCCTTGCTTACTACATGGGTGGTCCCTTCCAATTCTCCTCCTACTACTACTACTATTGCTGGTAAAGTATTAACTCCTCTTTCCCTTGCATTGCTAACGCCTGAATGAGAAGCCTGGGTGTTTTTTAGGCAATAATCAGCCTTCTATAGGTCTTTTACCTTAGGAGACACTTCTACCCTCTTAACTCCCTGTCCACATGGCAGTGGAAGCAAGCCTCTCCCTGCCATTTTTTTTTACCCCAGGGGGAGGGGGAGGAAGGTTACTCTTCCAAGGAAGTAGATTTACAACCAATTTTAAGTAGAATTGCAAGCATGGCCCAGTTTCCTACCTATCTCAACCAGTTCCCATTCCAGGAGAGTATTACAGAGCTCACACAGCTCAAAGTTTTGGGGTATCTTCTCTTAGTACTGTTCCTTGGTGCACTGGTCTTTGTGATTAACTTGAGTACCAAAGGAATCAAGATGGATGATGATAATGGGGAGGGGAAGGAAACTTAAAGAGTCTAGATATGAATTTTTAAGTCTTTTCAGACTCCATTGTTAACTCTTTCAGTTCTGTCCTCCTCCAAATAAGTCTCTGTAATGCAACCATCAGAATTGCAAAAAAAAAAAAAAAAAAAAAAGGACTGTTGAATTCAGTGCCTGTATCTTGTTACATATAATATATTTGCTGATTGTTTGTTACACTATGTCACGTTGAGTTACTGTTTTGGCTAATACTTATATGATCTCTTACATTGCTTTTATTTGCATAGTTCTATACCTCCCCATATGACTGGACTGGAGAAAATACCATTGTTAATGTCCATAAACATTTTGTGCAAACCCTTTCCCATTGAAAAACCATAGATCCTAATGGATTCTGGGTTTGTCACCAGATCCATCAAAGTCATATGTTGCCTAAACTGACTTTTGTGCCTTTTTGCCTTTGTTAATTGTCACATAGATGATGATGGATGGACTCTATCAAAGTGGTTACAACCTGTATACAACCTTTGGAGAATTTAATAAGCAAAAAATCTCAACTGATTTTAAGGAGTCTTCAGAAGTGATTTTCAGATATCTAGGAGAACCACTATCTCTGAAAGATCACTTGCTTATCTTTGAATTGTGTGTAACAAGATGTAAGGGTACATTTAGTAGCTGAAGTGAAGTGTTGTTGCACTATTATATTCCCCACCTTCCCATTTATGAAAATGTAATAGATAAGATGTCTGTTCACTATTGTATTTTTTCTTTTTCACTATTGTAGTCCTCACCTCCACATTGCAATGGATGGGACATATAAAGACATCCCTTTTATGGTTGTTATAGACTCATGCCAGAAGAAGGAAATTCATTTGGAGATGGTAAATTTTTTTCTAGGGGGCATGGTACCTCTGAATGGCCTGTGAGAGGAAGCATTTCACATGAAGTCTAGTAGTTTCTGAATGATTTTTTATATTTGTAATTCTTCAGCTTACTCTACCTTTCCACCAGAATGATCTAGATTCTTGGTGACATTTTGGACCCAAAAAATTTTTTATCATCAGTATAGATGTTTGTATTTTTTCTGGGTTCTTCGGCAAATTTTGGAATGATGACAGTATTAGACTTTGTTAAAAATATCTCAGCCAAGATTGAAAGATTTGCTAGATTTGGAAACTTGTGATGAACATCTATGAGCTTCAGTGGCTATAGAGACTCATGTGAGCCCTAATGATAGTGAGTTTGTTAGTCATTTAAATGTGCTTTTAAATTTGGGACATTTTCGTAATTCTTGAATGTGCATTAGCTGCTCTACTACTGTGTTTTTTTATATAAAGCTGTTTTCTTAGCAAAAATTATGTACACTCACATTGTGGATCGTGGCCAAGTTAAGAAGGAAATGAATCTCATTTTGGAGTGAGAAAACTTTGTATTCTACCTCTCCTTGGGCAAACAAACTGTGTCACTGATTATGAAGTATATATTTTTTTATTTTTTAAATTGTATTATTATTATTGTTTTTCCTTTTATGTGCAATGGGATATTTGATTTTTCTCTTTTTTCTCATTTTTTGTACTTCAAGCTCATGTTACCAATATTATGTTTGTTTGATTTTACATTAATATAAGCTCACAATATACTTAACACTAATATTACTGCATAACCCAAAGCTTTAGACTATGGAAAACTTCCATTGATTGTTAAATATTAAGGGTCTATGATTAACAATTGTGTCTGATTCCAGGAGAAGGGATAACTAAAGAGTCATTATACAGTGCTGAGAAGCAAAAGGTCATGGAGACCAACCAATTATGGTGGGATGTATGAGAATCTGTACCAAGATAGAGGACAAGTTTTTGGGGTTCAAGGAAGCAGCTGTTTGACAACATCAGACTCGGGATTTCCCTGTGCCAGATCAGACAAAGCATCTTAGCCTAGCTAAAATTTTAGCTCCCCTATTCCTGAGAGCAAAAGTAAAATCAGACCAGGTAATGATATTTCCCATTTGGTGCTAAAACCTAGTCCTTTTTTTCTGTCTTTCATAAGTGTGGCAATTTTCTGTAGTCCTGGCTGCTGATTAGGTAAATGCATACTGCTGTGATGGTCCTACAAGCTGGTGGGACAAAAATCACTTCATTGGGTCCTGATTCTAGGACCTGTTATAGGCTTATTCTCGCCTAATCAGAATTTTTATATACCCTTTAATTTTAATTTTTTTTTCTTTTCTTCTATTTTTGTTTTTTTTGTTAATGCTTCTGATGTCCTTTTAACAATTAATTCACATACTTCATAACTCAGTCATATATCACTGGGTGATCCATGTGTTTGTCAACACCCTCCTCAGAGGGAATTGTATACTTAATTTAAATTATAGTTTTATAAATTTTATAAACTGTTCTTGTTTGAGAGTAATTTCAAGATGAGAAACTTGCTACCTCCCTGAATCCAGAGAGTGAACTGTTTGGAGAAGGTGCCATAAAGATGCCTGCAGAAACCTCACATTGCACCAAAGGATCCAGAAGGAACTTTGGGATGTAGTGAAATTGAACTGTGGGGGGTTGAAACATGTTTATTTTGAATGTACATTTTTTCCAAAGGGGACTGCACCCTAATTGGCTTTTTGTCAATGCACCTAGCAATTATTTCTTATTCACTTTCTCTTTTATTTCCCTTTTGTCCCCAAATTATAATAATTTCCACTTATATAGTATAATATTTCATGTACCTCTAGTTGAAGATCTTTAGATTTATAAGTTGGTTATGTTTAAATGATCCATTGGGGAGACTAGACTCCTGAGGGATCACAGGAAGTTTGTGAAATTAATACCTATACCCTGGAACGACAGTTCCCAGCACCCCACTCTCCTTCTGTCATTACATACTGACATAGGCAGGATATAAATTCTATGTAGTTCCACCTCTCACTCTCTTCTCTTTCTATGGTGGCAGCTATGGATGTGATTTTCTTTGAGCAAGTAGAAAAACTTAGTCTCATGGTTTTATTTTGTTAGATAACTACCTTTTTATTTCTTTACTTCTAGTGATTATTAATTAACTTTATAAAATATAATATTTGACATTAACTTAAATCTTACAAATATAATGTAAAGGTTAAATTTAGTGGTTGGATTTAAATTATGTGAAATAATGTGGTTGCCGAAATTATTATATCTCAAGTTAGAAGTTTATTTACAAAATTAGAGGAGAAATAATAAAGCAGAGAAATGTGAGAGAGGTTAGAGAAAATACCTATAGTGCTCAGCCAGGAGGGCCAGTAGTAACTACTAGGCCTCATCCAAGATGGAAGCTAGTCTCTTAGGAAACTAGGAAAGTAGTCAACTTTTCACTCACCCAACAAAGTAGTCAAGGTATCAGAATCTAAGTTGAACCTACAATCCAATCCACAGTCTCCAGTGAAGTTCCCTCAAAGACTATCTCCAGGAGACACTCTCCACAAAACTCAAATTCACCAGACTGCCCCAGCAAAAGGATTATGTTGCTTTTATGGTGGTGTCATGTCTCTTTTCACAGGGTCCAATCACAGTTTCCAAATTGTCCAGCACTGCTCAGGGATTGTGGGATTGACTCTTCACCTCTAAAGGTGTTAACTCTTCTCCTAGGATTCACTTATTTTTGAGTGTGTGAACTTAAAAGAATTCAAAAGTTTCTGACTGTTTGAGTTAGAAAAAAGGGTGGAGCTCCCCAAGTATCTGACTGGCTTCTCACCTAGCACTAAGTAGAGTATGAATTCACTAAGTTGTTTGCAGCTACTCCACCTAGTTCAAGCTTGATTCAACCAAAAGATAGGCAAAGGAGAGTCAATCATGTCCACACAATCTAGTTAGCTACTAAGTAGGGGTACTTAAGTTATTTAACCAAAGTTTTAAGTACAACTAGGCAAAGAGAATGAAAGATTCCCTTTTCACAAGTGTAAACTCAGAATAGACAAAGAGAAACAAGAATTTCCTTTCACAATAACTACATAAGTCCATATGTAACTATATATATATGTGTGTGTGTATATATAATCATATATATACATAAGTATGTATATATGTATATCATAATAAAAAGCATAGAAAGGACTCACATTTGTTCCTAAAATGGGAAAATGCCATGCCCTTTAGTCAGTTATTCTTCTATCTCTAAAGAACTATATTATCGTCATGAAATAAATTCTTTATGCGGACCTAGAAAGGGGAAAATTTTACTCCTTATAGCAATTCCTGGCACTGAATTTCTTTTAAATTGTTAGTTCATCACTAACTGTTCCATTCTCTATTATGCTTGCAATGGCAGGTCTCTTTTCTCTATTCTTTGTTTTAAGGAGTTATCATGTGTTCTTCCTATTGCCAGCTGGGTTTAATTATCTCTACACTCTAAGTCATTAACAGCAAACCCATGGCATATTTGCCAAGGAGCCTCATTGGAGAGTATTATATTTTCATATCCCTTTTTCATTGGGTGTCCATTAAAAATTAATTTTTAATCCTGTCTCACTGTCCCACTTTGTATAGAACAGGATTGCTCAAATTTCTCTGAGAATAGCTTCTTGGATTATCACACAAAATTTAATATCAGTTAAAACTGAATAAAATTAAAATTTACAACAGATTAACAAAAGCGACTGTCTTTGAGCTCATAAATTCTGTAGTACAAATAAAATATTCAATAAAAATAGATATTGAATAGCTTGTATGAATTAAAGAATTAGGAGTTTTAGTGGACAACAAAATTCACATAAGTAAGTAGTATTAATTTATATTTGAGATACTGGCACTGGACAGCTGTTAAAACACAGTACTTATCCATCTAGAAAGTGAACAAATAAAATTCTACCAATAAAATCTATCATGGTGAATTTTAAACTAGTGATAGTAGGTAAAATAATTTCTTTTTTTCTAATTTCCATAAAATCAATGAAAAAATTTTGTTTTGGAATTTCAGACCCTAAGATAAATGAAATAGCATTAATTACTTAATAAAAAGGATAAAATAAACTTTTATTGAGTGCCTGCTATATTCCAGACACTGTATTAATCACTTTAAAAATATTATTTCATCTGATACTCTCTCTAATAATATGAAGTACTATTATTATCACCATTTTACAATTGAAGAAACAGAGGCATATAGATTTGAAGTTATTTTTCCAGTGTGACACTGCTAGTAACTTTCTGAGTTCTGAATTTGAACTCAGTTCTTATTGGTTCCAGGACCAGAGCTATGACCTAGTTGTTTTTATGCCCTAAGCACATGCACATATGAATACACACACTATACCAACATTGAAAACAATAATAATAAAACTTTTAGAGTAAGGCACTCTTGAGAGGATTAGTAGTAATCATAATATATATATATATGTATATATATGTATGTATGTATGTATCTATCACCAATAACCTTCTGATGTAAATGATATTTTTCTGGGATTTTAGTATTTTAAACAAAGATCAATCAGTTAAAAAATTTACAGCTTTAAAAGATTGTGCTTCTTTCATATTCTTTTGTTTTGTTTTGTTTTTCCCCCATAAAGGTTCCTTTAAAATATTATGGACAAGTTCGTGAAATATAAAATCTACAGGGACAGGGAGGATTGACTGAACCCACACTCAAGAAATGTTACTGAATTTATCAAAATTTTAATATCTTTCAGAGTTTTCCTTTACAATATTTTTACATTTTAGCAATTGGCTTTTCTGATTCTGTTTACTTCTCTCTGCATCAATTGATATATTAATCATCCTCTTATGGCTCAACCCAGCCTTTTATAGACTTCTAACCAGGAGCCTCCCTTCCCTGTCTTCCCTCCAGAAGCTGGTAAAACAAAACTTAAAATCTAAAGGCTTTACCCAATCAGAAAACAAGACAACCACAACTTATAATATCTGTAGCTTAGAATAGAAGCTTACCACAACTCATAATACCTGCAGCCTAATAGAGGCATACTCAGGGGCACAGCTCAACAAAAGCAGGGAGGTTCTTGGTAAAGGGTTTCCAGGGATGATACATTTGTCAGCATGTTTGAAATTAGTACATTGCTCATCCAGGAAGTTTTGAGTAACATACTCTGAGAGTAACACATAGCTCACTTCTCACATCTCTTAAAAATTTGAAGGTTATCCAATAAGGTATATATACATTCAATACCAATATTATTTCATTGTCTATAGTAACTTTTAGCATGATATAATTTCTTTCCTCATTTCTTTTAATCAGATCTATTCTTGCTTTAGCTTTGTGTGAGAACATGATTGCTACACCTGCTTTTTTTTGCTTCTAATGTGGTACAATATATTTTATTCCAGCCCCTTACCTTTACTCTTCATGTGTCTCCATGCCTCAAATGTCCTTCTTGTAATCAGAATAGATATTATAGGATTCTGGTACTTAGTTCATTCTATCTGCTTCTGTTTTGTTGGTGAGTTCATCCCATTCACATTCACAGTCATAATTGTCAATTGTGTATTCCACTCCATCTTATTTTCCTCTTTTGATTTTGCTCTTTTTCATTTCACTTTTTCCATCCTCACCATCCTCTATTTCCCTCTTCCTTCTATTATCCCTCCACCTTGTTTTGTTCCCCTACTACTTCTCTATAGGGTAAGATAGAATTCTATATGCAAATGATTGTTATTTCCTCTCTGAGACAATTATGATGAGAGCAAAGTTTAAGCATTGTCTGTCACCACCCTTATCTTCCCCTCCACTATAATCATTTTTCAAGCCTCCTTAGGTTAGCTAATTTACTTTATTCCTCCTTTTCCTTCCCTTTTCTCTCAGTTTAATCCTACTTTTCACTCATTTTATTTTTGCCTATTCTGTCATCCTAATCAGTTTACTCACATATTCTTTCTCTATGTATACACTTTCTAACTGCTCTAACACTGATTAAAACATTAGAATTGCAAATATTATCTTTACACATAGGGATACCAACAGTTTGCCCTTATTGAATATAATAAGTTTTCTCTTCTTTAATTTTAAATTAATTTAATTTAAATTGAATCAACAAAAGGTTAAACAACTTAGTACTAGGTGAGAAGCTAGCAAGGTACTTAGAGAATTCACACCCTTAGAAATTCAATAAAAAAGTAGACTATGAGCCTTTTTAATTGAATCATCTGGGAATTTGGGAATCTTTTTGATGAGAACTTATCCTTCAGAAGGTGTGAAGTTGATTCTACAGATACTGCCCCCTGGGCATAGCTAGACAATTTAGAAACTCTGATTGGCCCCTGTGAAGAGGGGAAGGGACAAGAATTCACCATAAAAAGCAAGTCCAGGACTCCTTCAGGGCAGATTGTCTTTGAGAAGATAGACTGAAGAGAATGTCTTCTTTAGATAGACTTAGATAGTCTTTCAGGGAGCTTTGCTGGAGACTACAGCTTGGATTTTGTGCTCATAGTTCTGCTTCTACTTGGATTCTGACTCTTGGATTACTTTGTTGGGTGAGTAAAAGGCTGACTCCTTTCCTAGCTTCCATCTTGGAGGAGGTGGAGTGGTTACTCACTACCAGCCTTCCTGGCTGAGAGCTAAT
The DNA here is from genome assembly GCF_016433145.1 of Gracilinanus agilis. Classification (NCBI taxonomy): domain Eukaryota; kingdom Metazoa; phylum Chordata; class Mammalia; order Didelphimorphia; family Didelphidae; genus Gracilinanus; species Gracilinanus agilis. Next base: position 576,959,616 of record NC_058132.1, read on the forward strand.
TAACCTCTGCTTGGATTAAGTAGACTCTGAGCAAAACATTTAGGTTGATAGGATAGATAATTTCTCTATCCTCTTCACATTTCTCTTCTTTATTGTTTCATCTCTATTTGTAAATATTTGTAAATGAATTTTTGACTCAATAAATATTGATGATCATATAATTTAATATAATCATTGTCCAACCATTAATTTTAACCTTTATAATACCAAGCCTTCTGATACTTTAATATGGAGGCTGCTAAGATCTGTGTAATCCTGACATAGCTCCATGATATTTTAATTGTTTCTTTTTAGATGCTTGCAATATTTTCTCCTTGACTTGGGAGGCTCTTGAATTTAACTGAAATATTCCTATGAGTTCGCATTTGAGGATCTATTTCTAGAGGTGATCTACTGATTCCTTCAATTTCTATTTTATTCTCTTATTCATGAATATCAGGGCAATTTTATTCAATAATTTCTTATATTATAATATACAGGCTTTTAAAAAATCATGATTTTTAGTTCATCCAATAATTCTTAAATTGTCTCTCTTGTATCTGTTTTTTAGGTCAATTGTTTCTTCAGTAAGATATTTCACCTTTTATTCTGTTCCCTCCTCCTCTCCATTCGTTAGATTCTGCTTTATTGTTCCAAAATGTCTCATGAAGTTATCAGCATCTAGTTGCCCAATACCAATTTTTAAGGTATGATTTTTCTTCTCTGAGCTTTTGAATATCCTTTTTCATCTGGCCAATTTTGCTGTTATTTTCTTCTTTCATTGCTTTTATTTCTCTTTCATATTTTATATCTGCCTCTCTTAATTGATTTTTGAAACCCCTTTTGAGCTCTTCCAGAGTCTGGGACCAATTTATATTTTTATTTGAAGCTTCACATGTGTTTTCTTTGTTTTCACTGTCCCTTGCTCTTCTTTTTCTCCTTAAAATTCTTTCTATGGTTAGATGGAGGGGGTGTTTTTTAATGTTTCCTCATTTTCTCAACATTTTTCTTGACTTTTACTTTTAATCTTACAGGTTGACTTTATTCTCAGGGTACAGAAGGCACTATCATAAACTATAACTTTTCCTTGATGCAACCATTAGCTCTATTTCTGGTTTTGGCAACTTTTAAGTCTTCCAACGTGGTGTGATCACCTGAGATTTAAGAGCTCTGAAAGCCACATCCTAATGATGACTTAATTGCCCCCTTGAGATTGATGATTATTTTCCGAGTTCAAAGAACTGTGAATTACCCTATGCTTGTGCTCAAAGTCTAAGTTCAGGCTCAGTCAGGTACTTTTGGTCTCACTCTTGGCATGATCAGGTCAACTACACTATGGGCTACCTTGCATTGCAGTTTTTATTTTGTATTGAGGTTTGGTGCGGGCTAGCCTTGGGCTTTGATCTAGGCTTACACAGACCATCCTGTGGAATGTCTTTTCGGGGGCTCCCAATTTTCCATGTTCTGAACATCCATTTTTTATTTCATAGCTAATTTCTCTGTACTGTAAGAGCTTATGCTTCTTGAAGCTGTCTTCCTTCAAAGGTGAATATATTTGTGCAACTATTTGTCCTCAGGATGTCACTGTGCTCCTCGTTGTCTATGTAGTCAGCTAGTAGACTAAGTTCTCTGATTCTAGACTAATGCATTCTGAACGATCTTTGATAATGGAGAAGACAAAGAGAAAGCAGAGTCAAAGACAGAGTGAGACTGAGAGACAGAGATATAAAAACATACATAGAGAGGGAGAAAGAGGCATGAAGAGAAAACAGAGGCAGAGCAAAAAAAGAAAGGAGAGAAAAGAGGAAGAGAAATGGGAGAGAGGAAGGGAGAGAGACAGAGAGAGATAGACAGAGACAGGCAGACAGAGAGTGACACTGAACTTATCATTGGATTCTGTCTTCAACATTCTACTCTGGAATTCCCCATCTTCTGAATTTGTTTTCTAGACCATTTCTTAACTGGTCAACTGCTTACCAGCTCATTTTTTATATATGATCCTAGTAATATTATTGATTTTATCCAGTTCCAAGATTTTTATTGTGTAATATCATTTACCTCCATCTAATGGCCAAAGTCCTGTAAGATTATCCAATTTTTAAGGACTGATTCATATATTGTGGGGGTTTTTAGTAAAATTTTTTAATCATTAGTTTATACAGCAGAATGACTTTAACTGGCTGGGATTTCTTGACTATATCAATTGGGGTTGAGTTAAAACTCTCATCTTTATATTTCATATAAATTATGAGGATTGAAAAGGGTAATTATATATTAATCTTTAGTGTAATTATATATTAATCTTTAGTGTTCTTTTGGGTTCTAGTCAGGGTATGTAAAGCTCACACTTATATGAGTCTCCTATTATTAATTATTGTCTCACTTTGCCTTATATTGATTCGTGAAGGATAAAAGAAAGAACCTGATGACAAGAGGTCTTCTTCTTAGATTGTAGAGTATTAGAAATCACTTATGAATAATGAAAAATTGATAAGAGAAATTGCATCTTTGGAGCTGGTTTAGCAATACAAATAAATCTGTGCAAGCTAAGTTGACAGTTACACTATCTATCTATGATATTTCATTCTCAATATATCTTAATGTAGGCTGGGAGATGGTTAAATGTTCTAACCTATTGTTAGAATGGATGGGACATGTTTGATTCCAGTATGATAGAAATAGAATGATTATTCATCCAAATATGAGTGACTTTCTTTTTCTTTCAGCATTGATTTTGGCTTCTACTAGAGACCTTGCAACAACCAGGAGATAACCCTAAATTCCTGAAGAACTTTCCAATAGAATATAAGCTCTAGGGGTTTGATCAAACTAAAGAAACTTCAAATGCTACATTGGAAATGCAGTATTCCCATCATCTAAGGCTGACATTCAGGTGTTGAAATGTACCACTTTAGCAAGTACTAAGGAGTTTTGATCAGAGTAAGTAATGAAATCTTGGATCTTTTAAAGGATAAAAGTCATGACATTGTACAGATTTGGATCTCTTCTTATGTATTCTGGTATCAAAGATGACCTCAAAGAGTAGTTTAAAAAGAAGGTTGGGTATAAGCATCTGGTGGTTTAATCTTTTAATCTTATCAAAGAAGTATTGAATTTCAGATGCCTGTCATATATCTTTTTAATACAAAACTTTAAATGTCTGATTAATCACTTCATTGTGGCTGGGTCTTTATAGTTCTGGAATGTACAACTGGATACATTATAAAACTGAGACAGAAGCTAAAAATTCATCTTCAACCTCATCTTCTGTTCACCTCTTAGATCAAATAGTGAATCAGTTTGTTAGAGCTGACAGTCTCCTTAAGTACCTAAGCGATTCTTCAGAGTTTATTTCTGATAGATCATTCAAGGATATTAATGATTTCTGTATTTATTATGAGCCACACATTATAATGTTGGTATTTAAATGCTGCACACTGGTGTCTTTTTTAAAAGCCTAATTGTGAATAAAAAACCTATTCAGATTTGGCCAAAAGTAAATTAGAAAGGCAAACAAAACCCTTTAAATTCAGTTGTTGGTATGGTATGTTGATGTTTTTATGAGAAAGTTATGAATAGGAGAGCTTAAATCAATGTCTTGTGAGAAACTATAATCTGAGTTTGAGAAAATTATAAAATATTCTATTACATAGAATCAAAAAAGCTTTGATGAACAAATTAATATACTAATCAATGAATAAAAGAAAATATTAAAACAAAATTTTCTAACTTTTGAGTTTGCTTTTAATGAACGTGCTCCTAATATTTTATCACATTGTAAACATATCCATTTATGGGCTACTTGGAATATTTAGTCTTAGTTTCCACTTTACCTCAAAACACACTTGAAGAACTCATTCTACATCATGTTTAGAGTCTCTACAAATAAGTTCATGTATTTTTCTAAAAAAAAAGAAGCAGTAGTTGTTTTCTTCTGACGTTTTTTTTCAATTAGTCCAACCAAATCAATCATTCAGCAATCTCTGTCTATAATTAGGATGTTAGGACTGATTAATCCCTGTCAGTTCATTTCTTGTGTAAATAAATTATTTTAGGTTGGAAAAATGGTTCCCAAAGATGAAGTGTGGACAAAGAAGGAGAAAAGATAATGCTGTATTCAAGACAGGTCTTAGTCACTAAGCCACTAGACTTTATTTAATGTTTGAATTCCATGCCTCAGCATATCTAATAACTCTGATCCTTTAAAAGTCAGTCACATTTCAGTCTAATATTCAAAGGACTTACTAAGATCAAAGTAGACTTGGCTAATTGAGGCTTTCTGTTATGACTATTAAATATTCAGTGCATGGTTCATTATACTTACTTCAGCTAATCATTGTGATATAATTATAGACATGGCCATTTAATTCATTTTTTAAAAATCAGATGAAGTTATTAGTGAGTCATTCTCATTCTTTATGAACAGGTCCTACTTCTGCAGAGCTGGTGGATTATCATTGACTGGGTAATGACACTGTTATTGAAGAAGTGACAAATAATGCTGCATGCTTGCTACACTGTAAATCATCCATGATCAGAACCAAATTATACCATTCACTTATTTAATTATGAGCTATGAATTATGTATTATGTCACCATTGATAATTTCAGCATAATTGGATAATTTCTATTTGCGTTTAGAATCCACAGAGACAGTGGTCTAATTAAATGTGGTTGTCCCTAGACATATTTGGTTTTAGAGATTAAAAAAGCCAATTAATACTTTCTATGAGCAAAATATTTTCCACTGCCTGAACAGATAGACACAAGATCCCATGTGTTCAAATAGTAAATAATTAATAATAATACTATTAATAATAATGACATTCTAAAGTTTACAAAGTACTTTAAAATATTATAACAGTTTATCCATTGAAGAACCTAAATTACTTGTTCAAAATCACATACCTAAGAAATGAGTGAAGCTCTATTTGAACTCTAAATTTCCAGAATCCAGGTTTATTGACTTATTACCAATAATGATAATGATAGGTGATATTCATTCAGTGCTTTAAAATTTACAGAGTGCTTTACATGAAGTACATTACCTTATTTGATTCTCAAAATAAACTTAAGCTTTTAGGAAAAATACATAGGATTATCCCCATTTCATGGGAAAGTGATGCCAAAAAATATTGTTACTTACCTTTCACTACATATCAAGTTAATGTCAGAGGTAGAATTAGAAATCAAGTGTTTATGATTCCAAGTTCAACACTAACCATTACAACATAGAACATCTCCAAAAGTTTCTTCCTTCCACTCCAAGAATGTATGCAATTTTAGAACATTTTATTAGTTGGAAAAACAAAGGGTAGAAGGTTTACTATGTTGGTCTTTCTTTACCATTAGGAAAGAAACATACTTCCTCCCCCACCATTTCCCAGCATCTATACTATTACAATACCAACATCTCCTCAATCAAATGATTATTTTTGAATTTTATTTCAGTTAGTAGTGATAGGAAGAAATATGGATCTGATTTGTCACTTAAGATTGTTGTTGTGGTGGTGATGGTCCCTCATTTTGGAAACAGATTAATTATATCATGGGGTGATGTCTAGACTTCAGAGTGAATTGGATTTAAGTGAGGCAGTTGCAAAAATTCATCATGCTCACTCTTTCAGAGTCTTCAATTTCAGTGTCAAGACAAAAGATCAGGATGATTATTGATGGCCTAGGATGCAATGCATAATTTTCATTTGTCTTTGATATCTGACCAAGCTCTAAGTGTTCTATAGTACCTACTTAAGGTAATTTTCTGGCTTTGAATAAATTGTTTTCATCTACTTATTCCTTTGGGAGAAATCTCTATGAGTTTGGAGCACACCTCCCCCTAACTTACTGATGGGTTTGAGGCCAAGAAGTTACCTTCAAAAAGGTTTAGCCTGTCTGCCAAGAAAGTTGTATCAGCTGCTATGCATGCTTCACCTTCTTGGATTAGATTCCAAAAATTGATAAACAACTATGAAAAGGACTTAGAAAGCTCTCACAATAAAAGTGTGTAAGGATGGGGGATGGGTCAAAAAGAGCCAGAAGAAGGCCTTTGGTGACAGTTGGTGATGGTTGAGGCCAGAGGGAATTCTGAGTAATTCTCCAGAGGAGGAAGGAGGGGAGAGGACTTACAGCAGAGGACTGAGAGAGGGAGGAGGAGAACATCTCAGCTTGAATCCAGTCCTGAGGGCTTCCTGAGGATCTTTCTTTGGACATTGAAACCCCGATTCCCTGGTCAAAAGCATCCCATCGCATCTCACCCAGCAAGACTTCAATCATTAAGTAAGCTAAGTTTTTGGACTCCATTTTGGGAGCGATCCCTTAGGCTCCTTTCCCCATTACCCAACCTTGCTGAGAGACCCTCTCCAGTTTGACTTGCAATTATAGAAAAGGATAGAAATAGGAAATAGAAATAGAAACTGAAGGAGAAGAGGCAAAGGAACACTTAGGAGTGGGAACCCCAATGGTTCCCAACCAAGTGATGGACTCCTTAGAAATAGAGAAGAGAGCACCCCAAAATCCCTTTGCCCTTCACCTCTTTCTCCAATCCCTATATTGATATTAATAAAAGATATTCATTAGTTAGATTGCATTCCAGAGTGCCTGGGAGACAATGAGGGGGAGGGGAATCACAGCTTGGTCTAGCTGCCTCCATCTTGGAGCCAGACTACCTGCTGTGAAGTTGACTAACCTGGGGGGGGAAGGCTTGCATGAACCCCACTCTTATTCAGAATGGGATCAGGGTACCCAATACCTCCACTTATAGAGAAATCTCATCCCCAACTCCTGTGAAGCGGCAAGACCATCCAGGTCACCAAATTTTGGGGTAACACCCCCTCAAAGTCTGAGCAGTGCATATTAGGTGGGAGGGGAGAGTTAGAAGAGAGTCTCACCTCATAGACTCTCTCTCTTTCTCTCCCTTCTATCATAACATTGGTTACTGGCTCTCTTTATTATTAGAGTTTTTATAGGGTCTCATTTATTGTTATAAGTGCTAGTTCTCCCTGAATATTTCATATACACCTCATTTAGGATAATAGGAAATAGGAAGTTCTGGTTAATAGAGAAAGAATGACATCAATTATCAATTTTATAAATTTGGAGAAAAGAATGGCTATGTGTGTTTGGAATTCAGGGAGGTGCCATTTAAAAGTATCTTACAAACTTCCTGTGGACATGTGGGGAACTTTGAGACTACATTTCCTGTGATTCCAATGGGTTTCCTGTTTCTGACGTGATTATGTCAGAGAATGGGAACCAACGTATAGCGCAGCTTAAATTCGGAGGGTGGGCTTGAGATGGTCTCTTTTTGGCTACATAGGGAGGATGGACACTGAAGGTATCTTTGAAGAATTTGAAGAATTTTACTTTAGATCCTAGTCCTTTCTGTATAAATGATAAGGTTTTTATATATTTTATTATAAAAAATTATTGTCTTAAATGGGTAGAAGAAGCATGAAAATTTCCTACCCGGGATTTTTTTTTTAAAACAGGAAGGCAAGAGAGCTCCTGTATAGGATCTAGAATTCCTGAGGATAATTTAGACCAGAAGGTTTCTTTTATTATCAGATTTTGCTATGGAGGCAGTAACAGAGTTTGTTGAGAAAATATCTTAGCCAAGGTTTGAAATTGCAACAAGTATATGAATTTTTAAACATCATAGCAAGTGATTATAATAATGGGTTGTTTATTATTGTTTTAAAATGTGATATTAGAAATTATGGTACTTTATTTGAATGTGCATTGTGAATCTGCTATTTTTGTAAAACCCTTCACTAGTTTTAAGCTATTTATTATTTTGACATCTTATTTTTCTTCCTTACATGTACAATCCAATATTTGTCCTTTAAAATTTTTTAATTAGAGCAATTGATTTTTTTCTCATCTGGTACTGGAAGTACATATATAATCATTATTTATCCATTTTTTTTTAAATTTTACAGTGATATAAGCTTAATGCATATATATATTTGCTATAATGATGCATACCTGAAAAGCCTGAGACTGTAGTAACCTGCCAATTATTGGTAAATATCATGGGACTGTGATTTAATGCCTCTCTGCCTGATTCCAGGAGAAGTACTAAAAAGAGCCACAAGGTCATGGAGACTGACTGAGAATCTGCATGGATTGCAAGGAGTTCTACGCCAATAATGAAGGGCTTGAAACTGGGGTTTGAGTTTTTGGAGTCCCAGTCTTTTCTAACATTTTAGAGGAGAAGGGTTCTTAGTAAAGCACCTAAGATTGGCTATTATTGGCTCATTCCCTGAGAAGGTGCAGGGAAAATCAGACCAGAGAGAGACGTTCCCCTTATTTCTCTTGTATATAGAGAGAATGGCAATTTTCTATAGTCCTGGCCCAGAATGAGTAATTGCAAACTGCTTAAATCACTTTTTTTGGGCCTTGATTCAAGGGCCTGTTATAAGTTTATTTTCCCTACATTTTTTTTGCACATCTTACATTTCATTCACAAGTTAATTCTTTTATTTGAATTTTATTCTTTTTATTTTTTTTATTATTTCTTTTGCCAATTGATTTCATACAACCCCCGTCACTCAGCCATGCATCCTTAGCTGAGAAATGTGTTATTTAGAATTTTCCTCAGGGGGATGTGTGTTAAGTTTTAAAAAATTATATTTAAAATATATTTAACTCTTTTAGGAGTAATTTCAGGGGGAAATGTGTAATTCTTAGAAGGAAATGTATGTTTTATAATCTATAATGTAAAGTTTAAATTCTTTGAGAGTAATTTCAGGATAAGGATTATGCCATCTCCCCACACCATGAAGATGGCTGAAGAACCTTCACTGGATTATGAAGATCCAAATTTGAAATTTTGGGTGCAGTTGATTTGAACTATTGGGAGTTGAATGCATTTGTTTTGAATGTACACTCTTATGCCAATAGGGGATTGCCCCCAATTGGTTTTTTGTCAATGCAGCTAGTTTTATCCTTTTCTTTTATCCCCAAATTCCTGCACTTTAGAAGTTGACTATGTTTACAGATCTAGCAAAGAAAAAAGGGCCAACCGTTTTTTTTTTTGTTTTTGTTTTTGTTTTTGTTTTTTTTTCTTTTTTGCTGGATCTCAGGGGAAAATGTGTGTTTGGAATTGAGGGAGGTGCCATTTAAAAGTATCTTACAAACTTCTTGTGGACATGTTGGGAACTTTGACACTACATTTCCCGTGATTCCAATGGGTTTCCAGTTTTGACGTGATTATGTCAGAGAATAGGAACCAACGTATAGTGCAGCTTAAATTCAGAGGGTGGGCTTGAGATGGTCTATTTTTGGCTACATAGGGAGGATGGACACTGGCGGTATCTTTGAAGAGCTTTTATCAGGAGTGTGGTCTAATTATATACTTTATCAACATGGCCATGGCAATTAAAATATTATTTTCTCTCGTAATATCAGCCTTTGTCATTTTTAATCTTTACTGCTATATCTTATCTGCAACTTTTTTTAATTCTTCTTATCTGCAGGTATGATAACAATACAATTAGTTTCAGCAAGTTATAACAAATGATTTGAACATTACTATTATTTTATAAAGAAATCAGATGATATATTTGATTATTTTTTAAGTCCATACATTTGAGGTTTTATTTATTTTAACACATTATATAAAATAGCAAATAAATTGGGAGAAAAAGAATGGGGAACAACTGATAGATTTTCAAAATTTTAGATCAAGCTGCCAAGCTATTAGAATAATGACTAAGATTCTGCATCTCATCACCATTTTACTCTCAGCAATAGCATTCTCAGTCCATTAGTTTGAATCCAATTTTTCTGGTCCTATGTTTCAGAGAATCTAGTTGCCTCTACCTTCACGGTTGTCTGGTTTTCATTTGATCTTTGTAAGGATTCTGACTAGCTACTATTGAATGTGCATGTACAAAGCCCACAGTAATCAATGCTGCTCATGATTAAGGATTGTGTGGGTGAAAGACTCCAGTGTCTTTATAGAATTAAATACAAAGGAGAAGAACATTTAAAAAGTTACACAGAAATTCTTAATTTTGTTTTAATAAAGAAGACTACTTCCTTGAGGACATTGTTATTTAGTTGTTTTTTGAATTCTAAATATTCCTTTTTTTAAGTAAAATGAAGAGATTTCTTTAACATAATTAAAAAATGCAAAGAAAAATGATGGGTTATAAAATAATATATTAAATGTCTACTGTTTTCAGAGCCATTTACCCAGGGAAGGATCTATTTTCCCCCAAACAATAAAAGATTCAAACAAATGCCTTGACACTTAATCCCAGGGAGAGGATACTAATTCACATATTTATTTGTTTAACAAATTAACACTTTAATTTTATGATATAGCTTTTGGATAAAGAGAATAATATGAGTTATTCTTCCTAACTTTATTAATTTAACCTTAATTTGATTTGAAACTGTAAGAGTTGTACTAAGAAAATTATGTTTTTTTTTAATAGATTATATCCCTTTTTCATGGACTTTTCAGTGGTTTGCTACTTACTAACCACACTCAGCCACATCCTTCTAACTGTTACCAACTGCCAAGTGGCACAGCAGGGGGGTCTCTAACTGCCAAACTGCACAGCATGGGGTTTCTTACTAATTTTATTATTGCTCCTTTTCTTCTTAAATATATAAAAGGAGAAATTAATAAAAACTTTCTTAACATATCCCCCCTGAGATCTCTTGGGAGACCTGACTGCCCAATGAATCTTTTTATACTCTATATTATATATAGGGAGAAGTAAAGAGAGAAAGTAAAAAACAAAACAATTCTTGCAACATGCAAGTCTCAATAAAATACAATTCCAAATATTTACAGTTACAGAAATTACAATCACAAAATTCATACTATATACTACTCTTATTATACTTTACAGAAATAAGAACCTAAAGACACTAATTCAAATATATCTTATAATTACTATACACATAAAAAATTAAACAAGAAAATAAATAAGAACCATATATATATAATAAACCTCTAAAAATAAATAAGAACGTTATACACACAATTAACATATATTTACCTTTTATACGCAATTTATACATGTAATATATGTACATCTCATATATCCCCCTGTGGTGGATCTAATCTCAATACATACATTTATACATCTAATATATTATACATCTAATATATCACCCCTGAGGAGGATGTTGATCAACACTTATGATACTTTACCATTTATTTATCATTTGGTTACTTTTAATTTTTTCCTATACAAATATATTATATTCATAATTTTTATTATCCTACAAAAGTATTATTTTTATAATTATTTCTGCATAGAACTATTAAATCTTATAACCTAGTATATAACAAATAATGTAATAAAATAACATAACATAAATTATACACTTACCCTTTATATTCCATTTCAAAATTTTATGTACAATAATTTTTTTAATTTTTTAAATTTTGAATATTTTACCATAGTTACTTATTTCATGTTCTTTCCTAAACCCTCCCCCATTCCCCTGTAGCCAATGCACAATTCCACTGGGTTTTACATGTATCATTGATTAAGACCTAATTCCATATTATTGATATTTGGACTAGAGTTATTCTTTAGTGTCTACATTCCCAATAATATCCCTATCAGCCCATGTGTTCAAGCAGTTGTTTTTCTTCTGTGTTTTTACTCCCATAGTTCTGCCTCTGAATGTGGCTAGTTTTCTTTCTCATTAGTCCTTCAGTCTTGCTCTGGATCCTTGCATTGCTGCTAGTAGAGAAGTCCCTTATGTTTGACTGTACCACAGTGTATCAGTCTCTGTATACAATGTTCTCCTGGATCTGCTCCTTTCACTCTGCATCAATTCTTGGAGGTCATTCCAGTTCACATGGAATTCCTCCAGTTCATTATTCCTTTGAGCACAATAGTATTCCATTACTAACAGATACCACAATTTATTTAGTCACCCCCCAATCGAAGGGCATTCCCTCATTTTCCAATTTTTTTGCTACCACAAACAGTGCAACTATAAATTTAAAATGACCATTCTTATGTATTGCTTGACATATTTGATTGTAAAATGTTCTTGGCAATATTGATTTTCCTTGTGATGCTATCCACACTCCATTCTGTAATTTGGTTTTAAAATTATTTTTCCATTTCTTTTTCATTATAAGCAAGGGACAAATCTGCTTCATTTATAATTATTAAATTTAAAATTAATTCAGGTCCTTCTATGGCAGCAAGTTTTGCAGGTAAATCTGCCCGGTGGTTTCCTTTTAAAACAAAGTCTGTTTCACTGGTGTGGGCAGAGCAATGTACAACTGTCAGGGATTTAGGTAGTTGTAAAGCTGATGAAACTTCAGTTATGATTATTGCACTGGCAATATTTTTGCCAAATGATGTTAAGAGTCCCCTTTAAAGCCAAATGGTACCCACAGCATGACATATGCCAAAGGCGTATTTAGAATTAGTATAATTATTTGCTTTTTTATCCCTTGTTATCAGACAGGCTTGCTTTAATGCTATTAATTCTGATGCTTGTGCATTCAGATTAGATTGGAGTGATGTGGAACATATATTTTCAAATTCTGTTACTACTGCTGCCCCTGTATACATTATCCCATCTTTCATAAATGATGACCCATCTGTATATAACACCATATTTAGATTCTCTAAAGGTGTATCTCTAAATCTTCCCTTGGTTTCTCTGACATTGAAACTATGGATTCATAATTATATAGTGGCTCACTATTGGTTGGTAAGTCAAGTGTAACACAATTAAGCATTATGCAGTGTTTCAGTGTTATATTTTCATTTCCCAGCAAAATAATCTCATATCTAGCAAGCCTCAGCAAACCAACTTTTTACTATACTTAAATTCATTTCTTTTTCTGTAATTTCTAACATAACAAAAGCCACTCACAGAATTAACAAAAGATATAGTCTTGGAACTTTGAAAATGAGTGCAGAACATTTGGCAGTGATGAATAAGTTAAAATAAGCAATATTGTCTGCTCCAGCTTTAGGCATACCTGATTATAACAAACCTTTTACATTACATGTGCACAAAAGAAGAGGTATAGCTTCTGGAGTTGTAACACAAGCATTAGGTCCAGTCTAGCATCCTATTGCTTATTACTCAGCACAATTAGAGCCCATAGCTGCAGGTACACTTCCGTGTCTCAGAAGTGTCACTACAATAGCTTTACTAGTTACAAAGACTGCTGATTTAGTGTTGGTATGGTCATTTACTATTATGTGCCCTCATGAGGTGGAAGCTTCAATTTTAAGACACAGAACACAAGCATTCTTAGATCAGAGGCTTGCTAGATATGAGATTATTTTGCTGGGAAATGAAAATATAACACTGAAACACTGCATAATGCTTAATTGTGTTACACTTGACTTACCAAACAATAGTGAGCCACTATATAATTATGAATCCATATATACAGATGGGTCATCATTTATGAAAGATGGGATATCCCTGAATAATTCCCAGGCACAGATATTGAAGGTAAAGCCTATATAAAGTAGGAAAGGGAAAAGCTAGAGGGGGTAATTAGGTTTAGGATGAGGAAAAGGATAATCCTGATCTGTTAGGTTGAAACTACCCTTCCCCCCCACAGGAGGGGGTGAAGGGCCTTTGGCTAAACTGGCTCTCTTGCTAATAGTGAATATTTCTAATCACTAAATCAGTAAATAATTGTTGTATTGATATTGGTAAGGACCAACCCTACTAAGCAGGCTAATTCCTGAGTAGAAACTATGATGGCTTAGCCACAATGGCCCTCTCAGGTGTACCCCAAGTCAGGAGCAGTAAGCATTGGGATCCACTCACATTAAACCAGCAGAATCCCTCTATGACTTCTTTTGACAATGGATATCACTATTGATGGAGCTGAACCACCTCTGGTTCTAATTTGGATGGGGAGTGCTGATTTTAGTAACCCCCACTGGTGGAAGATGTTGCCCACAGACCTTCTGGTATATCTGAAGGAATTTTGTAAATCTATTTTTTTTTAATTTCTTACTTCATTCTCCTTGTCCTCTTCTTAATTCTCCTACTCTCCCTTCTCCTCTATTCTTTATCCTCCTCTTTCTATTACTACACTATATTCTTCCCCAGAGAAATAGATGTTCTTTCTATATTGGAAATTATGTTGGTGAAGTGGCCCAACAATTCTCTTGCTTCCTTTTTCTCATAAATTATGTTCTTCCAATTGTTTATCTATTTCTGTTGCACTTTCTGCTTCCTACTCGCATGTTTTCTTCCACCTTTCTCTTTCCTCCTTAATAAATTTCTTGGTAAGTTTGTGTTTAAGCCACAAAGCATTGGTGACTGAGAATCAGGCTGATAAAGGGGATATTTTGAACCATAATTGTAGGAGGAGAATGGGATTCTTCTCTATATCTCTTCATGTCATGTGATTAGTATTTATTAACTGCCTCAGCTAGGAACTATGCTAAGTTCTAGGGATTCAGAGAAAATCAAACAGTTCCTTCCTCCAAGATTCACAATCAATAACTTTACCTGGGCCTCAATTTTTTCATCTGTAAAAGGCAGGGCTAAGTCTAAATGATCTCTCTCAAGTCCTTTACAACTCTAGGTACTATGATCTTCCAATAAGAAGCTAAATAAAGTAACCCTCTGATGTCACTAGGGCAGTTCCCTCATTTTCAATACCCCCTGATTTGGAAAATGTTATGGTACAAGTTACTTTTCATCTCCCCTGAAAAGTTCCATTGATAACTTTTCTGGTGAATTATCAATCTGTTAAATCAGTTCCCTTCTGCTGCAATGCATGTCATTTGGAAAGTTGATTTTGATAGAACATTGCAATCTATTCCCTTTCTCTCTGTCTCTCTGTCTCTGTCTCTTTCTATGTATCTCTGTCTCTCTGTCTCTGTCTTTGTTTCTATATCTCTATGTCTCTGTAGTCAAAACAGAGGTCATTTAATAAAATATTTCTAAAAATAGCCTTTTAACCTCTTCTGTTCTTTTCTCCATGCAACCAGTATTTACTTCTACATCATGTTTTTGAATCACCTGATAGTGTGCTTATAGAGGTGGATAGACCAAATATTTAACCAAACCTATAAATTATACTTGTTTATGAAAGATTTTTGTAGAGGAATTGGAGAGATTTTGAAAAGTGATTGTAACAAGTCAATAACATGGCAGCAAAGCTGATCATATTTTCCTTCATTTAAAGATCTATAATCTCTAGAGCTAGAAAAATAATGGGATTACTGTACCCTGTCCTGGTAAGAGAACAAACATAGTGCATTAGATAAATTATAGGTTTGACATTTTAGGAAGAATATTGATATGCTAGAGAGTATCCTGTGAAAGGTAAGTGGGTGGTGAAGGTCACAATAGACCATGCCATAGAAGGATATATTGAATTAAATTGTCATAGAGCAGTTATTAATGAAATGGAAGCAAAATATGAGGACGATAGACTGGTCAGGGAAAGCAAAAGAGAAAAAAACAGCAATTAAGAGGAAGAATCTCATAGTACTAAATACCAGAAAAGGATCTAAGAGAATAAGAAAAATATAGGCATTGAATTTAGTTAAATGGAGGTAACCTTGGCAAGAGCTCTTTTGTTAGCATATTAGAAACAGATGCCAAATTACAAGGTTTTGGAGAGTGCAAATATCATGAGGAAAAGGATAGAAAATATAGATTACCAATTTTAATAGTATGCTGAGAGGAGAAAATAGAAAAATATGAGAAAGGAGAGGGAGTTAAATTTGAACTGCTATAAGACCAAACTTTCAACCATCACCATATAAGTTTTTGGCTTAATTTGGAAGGCATTAAAACATCTTATCAGTTATTGAACAAGTGAGAGACATAATTAAATAAAGATTAATCTGTCAGTCTTGTGGAGAAAAAATGGAAGTTGAAGAGTGAAAGTGGGAAGAATATCTAGGCCACTCCTGCACTTACATATGAAAGGACCTGGACAAAGGTTGTAGGAGTTAGAAGGAAAAGATGTCAGGCATGTTAAAGTGAAATGATGATATTTACGTAAATATTATTTTTATGTGATAATTTATCATAATTTGTGGCAGCTCTCCTAAATGCTGTTTTCATCCTCGTTGAAAGCTTCTGATATCACTGAAAATTTCACTCCAATGGTGACTAGGAAAACATGAGAGCATTGTCCATTATCCAAAAACTCATGAAAGAATGCCATCTTAGAACTGTCATACAATATTGATAACTTCTCGGAGCAACCAAATTTTTCCATAAGCCACAAACCCTCATGATTGACAGTATCTAAGGCCTTTATCAGATCAATCAATGCTATGTACAGATCTCTGTTCTGAAACTAAAAGTTCTCTTGGAATTGTTGGGCAGTAGACACCCTTCCTACTGTTTTGAAGCCCTTTCTGAAGCCATGCTGGCTCTTAGATAGGTGACTATTTTCCAGGTGAAGGATCAGTCCATTAAGGAGGCTTCTGTCAATAGTCTGTCTTGACAGCAATGTCTTAAGACAGGGATCCCATATGGTTGTTAGAGAACGACCTATTTCCTTTTACTTTAAAGAGGTAAATAATGGAGGCATCCTTGATCTCCTGAGGGATTACTTCCTCTTGACATATAACTTAGAAGGTTTCATTCAGGCTTGCCAGGATTAAAGTGGAGGGACAGTTGGTGTATGATGTTCTGCCTTCATAGATGATTGTACATTCAATGAAACCTCCAAGAGAGATACAACAAATCATGAATTGACTCTCTGCCATTTGTTTTAATTTTGACCTGACAATTAACACCAAGAACAAAGATTCTCCATCAACCAGCACCACATCATCCCGATATGAGTCAATTAGTTAGAGCAAATGTTCAAATTTTGAATGATGTGGATAAATTTAGTTACCTTGGCAGTATATTTTCCAGAGATATACACATAGATGATAAGGCTGATGCCTGCCTTGCCAAAGACTATCTAGTGTTTGGGAGGCTTCAAAAGTAAGTGTGTGAGAGAAGTATTTGGCTATGTACCAAGCTAAAGGTGTAGCAAGTCATTGTGCTGACCTCATTGTTGTACTCTTATGATTCCTAGACAGTACACTGGTTCCATAGAAAGAAATTGACTTGCTCCCAATTTAATTACATCAGGGAAAATTCTGAAGATCATTTGGCAAGGGAAGTTACTAGGTACTGAAGTCCTTCCTCAGGATGAACTTCCAAGTATGCAGACTCTACTTCAGAGAGCACAATTCTGATGGACTGGTCATGTCCGAATGCCAAACATACTTTTATCTAAAAGGTTATTTTACAAAGAACTCACAGAAAACATATATTCATACAGAGGTCAGAAGAAGACTTAAAAAGACACTCTCGGAAAAAAATTGGTATCCATTAAGAGACATAGGAGATGCTGACACAGGACTGTCTTGCATGACATGCCTTCATCAAAGAAGGTGTTATGTTCTATAACCAAAGCATAATTGCAGTAGCTCAAAAGAAACACAAGATGTGCAAATTTATAAACATCCCCATCTCCAATGTTCATATAGGCCTAGCCTGTGGTAGAGCTTTCCAAGCTCACATTGGTCTGTTCAACTATAGTTAGACACATTATGTATTGCCTTCAACATAACAGTGTCATTTTAGTCCCCTTCATATACAAAAGACTAGAACCATCTTTGTGTGATAAAAGAGAGCAAGAAGTTAGATATGAATCTTCCTTGCAAGTTGGGAAAAAGGATAGATTTCTGATAGAAATTGATAAGGAAGAAAGGAGTTTGCTTATGGAGGAAATGATTTGGGATTTTAGGGACATATTTAATTAAAATGTTTGCAGAAAATCTTAATGCAAAAGTTTTATGAGAAATTACTAATAAAGGAAGGAAGTATGAAAGGAAAGATAACTTTTTTGTGAGAATCATTGTTTGAATCAAGAGAAAACTATTGTTCTTTCTACTGTTATTTCAGTGACAAAATATACTATTAATTACCCTTCCCTACCACCATCTTTGAGGCACCCCTTCACCCTTATCCTTTTATTTTATTATTTTTTAAAATTAATTTAAACCCTTACCTTCCATCTTGGGGTCAATACTATGTATTGGCTCCAAGGCAGAAGAGTGGTAAGGGTAGGCAATGGAGGTCAAGTGACTTGCCCAGGGTTACATAGCTGGGAAGTGTCTGAGGCCAGATTTGAATCTAGGACCTCCCATCTCTAGGCCTGGCTCTCAAACCACTGAGCTACCCAGCTGCCCCCCTTATCCTTTTAAATACAGACATGAAATGTGTTTTTCTGAGTCAATATTCAATCCACAGGGACCTTTTTTGTATGGATTAATGAATCTAATTTCTTTTTTTTTAAATTTAGATTAAACTTTATATTTTTTAAGATTTAAATATTTTATTTTTTTAGAAAAATTTTCCATGATTACATGATTCATGTTTTTACTTTTCCCTTCACCCCACTCCATATCCAACACATATTTCCACTGGTTTTAACATGTGTCATCAATCAAGATTTATTTACATCTTACTGACAGTTGCATTGGTGTGGTTGTTTCGAGCCTACATCCCCAATCATGTTTGCATCAACCCATGTGAAGAATCTCATTTCTATTTGAGTTTTTAAAACACTTTTCCAGATAACATGCATGGCATTTACCTCTGACTCATTAATGCTGAGCCATCCTATCTCTAATGTGATGGAGATAACCTGTGAAGGTTTCTTAACAATATACTCTGAAAAGTATTGTTCATTAGTTATCTCTATCAGGGTCAAGTTCTACTGTTATTACCTTGCCATCCACCTTACAGTGTACCTCTTGCTGCCAAGAAGTAACAAGGCTACTCATTATTTTAAAAACATTAAAATCATTCCAGTAACTCAGCTTAATAAGCTCAGAATCATCCTAAAGTCTTCCTTTCCTTTTTTTGATTATTTGACAAATTTGGAAAAATATTCCCATTTTTAATTCCTTGGTGAAGAGAGATTTTCTTGTTCTACAAAGCTCACTCCGGGTTTCTGGAATATTTATCATATGATTTATAATTATTTATCAGTTATCTTATTCCTTTGTTTACAAACCATCCATCTTTCCATAGGTATTATATGGTGATGAGTTCTGTTTCATTAATACTGAATAGATTTCTAACATACTCACATATTTTTATTATTCATTTCACGCTTCAAAAATTATATGACCCTGGCATTGCAAAGATACTAATTGACTTAAACTTGTCCTTTCCATTTACAAAGTTTGTCTTAAAGATATGATATAATGTAGCACAAAAAGGCTTTGCAAATATGAAGCACTACGAAAACATTAGGTAATATTGGTGTTACCACTTTGGCTTATATTTAGGAGAAGCAAACCTCCTACCTCCCCACCTCCACTCCTGGTTACCTATCTGCTAAGAAAAGGAACATACAACAAAGTTATTTAGCTTCTGGATCACACTGTGAAGAAGCTAAAAGAAGGCTGAAATAGGCTCATAATACTTGTTAAACATAAGTACAGAATTCCTGCTAAAACCACAGATTTTACACAAATGTTCCAACAATTTCTAAAATTACTTCTACTAAATCATTAAGGGATGTTGCCTTTTCATCAATTAAATTGCCTAATAGAAAAGGTGTTTTAAACATGAAATGTTCTAACCTTGAATTAGTAGAGCATGGAGTGAATTAATCAATCTCCATAGTACAATTTTGTTTGGACTAAGGTTAGTGGTTCATTATCCTGACATGCAAAAAAAAAAATTTGAAATTCTCATTAGAGTATTGATTTTAAAATTGTTTTTATTTAGGATTTTGTTATATTTAATACACAATATATTTCTTACTATGTCAGATTATAGATTCATGAGTATTCTACAATGGGTATGTAAGGTAAAGACTTTATATATAAAATTATATTAAATTCATTTAATATAATTAATTTAAATTATTTAAAGCAATAAATCTTCTGAGTATTCCATGATAACCTAAAGAGTTCTACACTTCACACCACAATTGCATTTGTTTTTTTATTTTGTCTTTACTTCTCACTATGTATTGCAAACATAGAGCGGGAAAGTGGAGCAGAATGTATAGATCAGTGGTTCCCAAACTTTTTTGGCCTACCACTCCCTTTCCAAGAAAAAATATTACTTAGTCCCCTGGATATTATTTTTTTTAATTTTAATAGTAATTAATAGGAAAGATAAATGCACGTGTGGCCATCACCGCCTCCCTGGATTGCTTCAGCACCCACTAGGGTAGCACCCACTTTGGGAATCACTGGTATAGATTATACATCTTAAGAGAAAGCAATAAATATTCAAGTCATTTATTTTTTAAAAAAAGGTTTGCAGAAAGAGAAGTGTACTAAAATCATTGTATGGATTAATTTGAATGGACTTATTCATGATGTCAGATATTTAATATTATGTGGAGAAAAAAGTTTATATTTCACTTCATCATTTAAACAGAAACCAAAGCAATTTTTTAAAAGTATATTTTAAGTACAAAAATTATAGCAGGTGGTAGCTATACTGAAGTGCTGCAGGAATTCATGTTGCTCTCAGCTCTTCTCATGAACAAAATTAGCAACTCCTCTAAAAAGAGTGTACTGTTTTAAAATGCACACACTAAATCAGTTGTGAGGACATATAGATCATATCTTTTGGTTCTAGTTAAAAAGGATCATTACACATTATTTTAGTTAATATAACTTAGAACTTAATGTTATTCAATAATCACCATTTGGACTGATTTTAAAAATATACATATTTTAGTGATACCAAGATAATAATTTCATTGAAAGTGTGTATGTCTAATGCTCAATGAATAGGCATAAATATGTACTATCTAGAATTGATATAATTAAGTAGTAAAGGAGGGCAAATGGAACTATAATTTCATTCTTAAGGGGAAATCCCAGGAAAGCTAACAGCTAATGATGGGCAGCATTTCTTATTTTCTTATGTTGAAAGAAACTTAAAATATGACAAGGGTCTATGTATAGTGGAGTCTATGTATAGCTTTTGGGGGCTCAAAGGGAGGCAGCATAATAATCTCTAGCTTCTTCTTCCCTCAACCTATCCAAGGAAGGTTTTTATTTCTTCAAGAAGGGAAATATGAAGTTGGAACTAGCAGTCACCTTTATGCTCTCCTCAAAGCAAGGGGGTACTAGGCTAGAACTTTAATAGTGTTCTTTCAAATATTATTAGTCTAGGGCCATGTTGGTGAATCTATGTCATGCATGCCACAGGGCTCTGCTCCCTTCTTCCTCTCTATGTACATCTGAGGACATTTCTCACATCACCCAACCCTCTGCCCAGCAGCCCAATGTGAACACTTCCCCCTCCCCTATCTGAGGTAAGGTGGTGGGGAGGATGCTCACATGCAGTGTGAGTGTTGCAGTTTGGGCACTTAGCCTCTAAAAGTTTCGCCATCATTGACCTAGTGTTTCTCATCACTATGTCATCAATATCAGAAAGAAGGGCGACCACAAGCTCTATTTCCAAAGCTTGATTGATTTCCTACCTAAAACCAACTCGAAAATGAAAAAACATAACAAAAAGAAAAAAGAAAATCCACTTATTTAAAGCAGTAGAAAAATAGAAATCTGAATGTATGCCAGATATGTCTGAGGGAAAGAACTCTCATAAGAGAGTGAGATAGTTTCTCATAAAATAAAGTTATAGATGCCACTCAAGAGGAATTCCCCTAAGTCTCCAAAGTAGCAAGCTGGAGATAGGGACCTGGTGAAGTCTGCCAGGTCCTATTATATTTTCATTGTCTTTTTCTCCAACAATCTAAAGAAGAGGTGGCCACTTTCATTTTAATTCCTGAAGCTGGAAATCATTGCAGCTAAAGTGACAAAAAGCTCAGAATTCCTTCCGGGTTAAGATGGCGGCAGAGTAAGAAGCAGCTCTTAACCTCTCCTGACCGAAACACACAAAACTCCTCAAGGGGACATAAAAACAAGTCCAGACGAACGGAGGAACCCCACAACAGGGCACAGCGTGGAAGGTACGTGGAATCGAGACATTTCCAGGCTAAAAAGGGCTCTCACTCAATCGCGGGCTGAGCAACCGCCCCACCCCCACCCCCTCCACACTCACCTATAGCTCCAAACCCAGCTAAAAAGAAATAGAGCAAGTTTGGGGCACCCATCGAGTCATCGGCAGCTCCGGGACCTGTTCCTGAGAGCAGCAAGACTTAGGACCCCATTAAGTCAAGAACGCACGCGAAATCTGAGCGCGCGGGAGCAGAGAGTGGACGCTGGGCGCAGAGTGCCCGCTGAGCAGAGGCGTGGGTGCCGGCTGAGCAGAGGCGTGGGTGGAGGCAAACACAGCCAGGAACTAAAGCCTAAGTGGGGAACCAGTGCAGACGGGTATACGACTGTGGAAGTAGCTCCCTGAGACTTGTAAAGGAACCTCCTGCAGAGGATCAAGCAAGGGAATCCACCAGGGGGCTTGACCTTGGAAAAAACTAGAACTCAGACCTCAGGAGCCAATAGATCTCAGACAGACACAGAGAGCGAGGATAAACCTGAGAAGCTGCTGGGCTAATGATGGCTAATCAGTTACAGGAAATTCAGAAGAGAAAGAATAATAACAAAAAAAAGAAGTCTTTAACACTCGACAGCTTCTACACAGAGAAAATCCAAACAACCGAGCAAACAGAGGAGGAGAACAAACAACCATCCAGACCCTCCCCAAATGAGGAAAACTCCTCACAAGCTATGGAAGAGTTCAAATCTGAGATTCTGAGGAAAATGGAAGAGATCTGGCAAGAAAATAACAGCTTAAAAGGTAGAATCTTGCATCTGGAAAGCGAGGCTCAGAAACCAAATGAACTGATAAGCAAATTGAACACAAGAAATGACCAGATTGAAAAGGAATACCAGAAGATTATGGCCGAAAACAAGAAGATTATGGCCGAAAACCAAAAGATTATGGCCGTTTACCAGAAGATTATGGCCGAAAACCAAAAGATTATAGC
>NC_058132.1:576987515-577002142 GCF_016433145.1 Gracilinanus agilis
ATGTCCTTCAATTGGGGAATGGCTGAACAAACTGTGGTATATGCGGGTGATGGAATACTATTGTGCTAAAAGGAATAATAAACTGGAGAAGTTCCAGGCGAACTGGAGAGACCTCCGGGAACTGATGCAGAGCGAAAGGAGCAGAGCCAGAAGAACTCTATACACAGAGACTGATATACTGTGGTAAAATTGAATGTAATGGACTTCTGTACCAGCAGCAATGCAATGACCCAGGACAATTCTGAGGGATTTATGGTAAAGACGCTACCCACATTCAGAGGAAGGACTGCAGGAGAGGAAACATATAAGAAAGAAAAACAACTGCTTGAACACATGGGTCGGGGTGGACATGATTGAGGGTGTAGACTCGAAACTACCACACCAATGCAACTACCAACAATTTGTAAATTGGTCTTGTTCAAGGACACATGACAAAACTAGTGGAAACGCGCATCGGCCAAGGGTGGGTGGGGTGCGGGGGGGGGTTGAAGGGGAAAGGTGGAGCATGAATCATGTAACCATGTTAAAAATGAATATTAATAAATGTTAATTAAAAAAAAAAAGCTCAGAATTCCCAAGAGTAAAGAGCATTAAGCTCTCAACTTTAACTTTGCTCTATCCTTTATAAAGGACTTGGAAAACATCTTAACAAATGAGGAGTGAGTACTATAACAATGTGCTTTGGGACAAATTTTACACTGAAAAACACTAAAATATCAGCAATTTCATTATATTACAAGACATGAAGTTTTATCATAAATAACCAATTTTAGCATTGAGCAGAATGATTTTTATGATAGTCAACTATTTTATAAAACTACTTATTTTTTAATTTCTTTTTTAAAAAATCTTACTATATTTTTATTTTTCCACATGTTGATACAATTTTTAATAATAATTTTCTGACACTTTGCAATCCATGTTCTCTCCCTCCTTCCCAAACTCCCTCTCCCTCTCCTCAAGAAGACATGTAATATGATTTTACATAGTATTTAAATTAGAAAAAAAATCATGGAGGAAATAAAGTGAAGAGTGGTATGCTTCAATCTACATTCAGAATGTTTGAGTTCCTACTCTTATGGTGGATATTCTTTTTTGTCATGAATCCCTTACAGTTGTCCTGGATCTATGTTAGTTGTCATTCACATTTGCTCATTATACATTATTGTTACTGTGTATGACATTGTCCTTTCCAGGATTTTGTGGGATCTTCTTGTTTGTCAATTCTTATCACAAAATAGTCTTCCATCACAATTATATAACACAATAAGTTTAGCCTTTCCCCAATTGATTGACATCCCTCCAGTTTCCAGTTCATTGCTGATACAAAAAGAGCAGCTATAAATTATTTTGCACAGGTAGATTATTTTCCCCTATATTTAATGTCATTGGGATACAGAACTTATCATGATGTGTCTGAATCAAAGGATATGTATAGTTTGATAGTCCTTTTGGCATGGTTCAAAATTGATATCAGAATGGTTAAATCAGTTCACAACTCTATCAGAAGTGTATTAATGTTTCAATTTTTCTGCATCTCTTTCAACATTTATAATTCTATTTTTGTTCTGTTAGCTACTCTGGTGGGTGTGAGAAAGTGTCACAGAGTTATTTGAATTTGAATTTCTCTAAGTAATATTGATTTGGATCATTTTTTTTATATAACTAAAGATAGTTTTAATTTTTTCATCTAAGAATTGCCTATTCATATTCTTTGATCATTTGTCAATTGGAGAATGCTTTGAGTTCTTATAAATTTGACTCAGTTATCTATATATTTGAGAAATGAAACCTTTATCAGAGAGATTTATAAAGATTTTTCTGTCTGCCCTTTGCCTTCTAATGTTGTTTGCATTTACTTTGATTTTGCAGAAAGTTTTAAAATTAGTATTATATATTTTACATCTTATAATATTCCCTATCTT
The DNA here is from genome assembly GCF_016433145.1 of Gracilinanus agilis. NCBI lineage: Eukaryota > Metazoa > Chordata > Mammalia > Didelphimorphia > Didelphidae > Gracilinanus > Gracilinanus agilis. The sequence continues at coordinate 576,989,441 of NC_058132.1, forward strand.
TTATTCTAAATTATTCCCTAATCCATACTTATTTATTTTTAACATTCAGTTTATGAAATATATCTGACTCTTCTCCCTCCCTCCCACAACTTCCATACTTACTCTGAAAAGATAAATGTGTTTATATATGTGTATATAAAAACATGTAAAATTTCAAAATAAGTGCTCATTTTAGCCATATTGTTAGAAAATAAATAAGAAAAATAAGGGAAAATGTTATGCTTCAATCAGTATCCAGATTATATTCATTCTTTCATTGGAGGTAGATAGCCATTTTCATTAGTAGTCCATCAGAATTATTTAAAATTATTATAACCTTCAGTATTGCTAAATTACACATAGGTGATCGTTGTACTATTTTGCTGTCATTACGTACAGTGTCCTGCTAGTTTCTACTCATTTTAGTTCACATGAGCTCATACTTTTCTGAAACCAATCTGCTCATCATTTCTTATAGCTCAATAGTTAGACAAACTTATACCACATCTTGTCCAGAAATTCTCCAATTAATGGGAAACTCCTCAAATTCCATTTCTAAGTTATCACAGAAAGATTATATATATTCCTTGTCTTTTTTTTTCCCTTAGTCTAGTTAAGATACAGAAGTAGAAGAGGTATTGCTAGGTATAAGAATATACATAGTTTTATAGACCTTTGAGCATTATTCCAAATTGTTCTTCAGAATGCTTGAATAAGTTCTCAAGTTCAACAACAGTGCATTAGTATTTTTCCACATCTCATCTAACATTTGTCATTTTCCTTTTCTGTCCTATTAGCTAATGTTTGGTGGTACCTCAAACTTGTTTTAATTTGCATTTCCTTAATCAATAGCTAGAGTATTTTTTAAATATGAGTATAGATGAATTTGATTGCTTCTTCTGAAAACTGTCTGTTCATATACTTTTATCATTTATCATTTAGGGAATGACTTGTATTCTAACAAATGTGATTCAGTTTTTGACATATTTGAAAAAATGAGGATCTTTTTATTAGAAAAATAAACTTACTATAAATGTTCCCACAATTTCCTTATTTACTTCTAATTTTAGTTGTATTGGTTTTGTTTGGGTAGAATCTTTTAAACTTGTAATTAAAATTACACATTTCATATCCTGTGATGCTCTCTGCAACTTTTTTGGCCCTAAATTATACCACTAACCATAGAACTAGAAGATAAACTATCCTATGCTCCCCTTAATTTGCTTATATCACTTTTTATGTATAAATAATATACTTATTTTCATCTTACATTGACATACAGTGTGAGATATAGGTCTATATGAAGTTTTTGCCAAATGGTTTTCTGGTTTCCCGTGAATTTTTCTTTCTTTTTTTTCTTTTAGCCCCTTACCTTCTGTCTTAGAATCAATACTGTGTATTGGTTCCAAGGGAGAAGAGAGATAAGGGTCTGACAATGGGGGTTAAATGACTTGCCCAGGGTCACACAGCTTGGAAATGTCTGAGGCCAGATTTGAATCTAGGACCTCCCATTTCTAGGCCTGGCTTTAAATCCACTGAATTATCCAGCAGGTCTCATCCCTGAATTTTTTTCAAATAATGGTATTATTTCAAAAGCTTAGCTCTTTGGGTTTATCAAATACTAGTCATTTTCTATTTATTTATTTATTGTACATGCTCCATTCCACTGATCTGTCTACCATTCTATTTCTTAGTCAGTAACAGATTGTTTTGCTGATTACTGATTTGTAATATAGTGGAGATCTCTCATTGGTAGGCCACCTTCATTACATTTTTTATTGGTTTCTTTAATAATATTGATCTTTTGTTCTTCCAGATGAATTGTTATTAGTTTTTTAACTTTGTAAAATAATTCTTTTTGTGTTTTGATTGTTATGGTACTAAATAATTAACTTAATTTAGGTAGAATTGTAATTTTTTATTATATTGACTGTTTAAATTTAAGCAATTAATAATTCTCGAAATATTTTAGATGTATTTATTTGCATGAAAATATGTTTTTAATTGTTCTCATATACTTCCTGCATTTGTCTTGGAATACAGACTTACAAAATATTTTAAATTTCCTCCAGTTATTTTAAATAGTTTTATTTTTTAATATGTAAAAATATTGATGATTCATTTAGGTATATTTTATATTCCACTCTTTGGTCAGAATATTTTTGTTTTACAAATTTGCTACAAGCGATATAAGTGGCTCTTTTTGCAGATTCTCTAAATTTTTATATTGCTATGTTTACATATATTCTCATTTGAAAGTGTGAGAATGAATTTACTAACTTTGAAGGTGTTTTTCAACCTGTTATTTTTATCCCATCTAATGTTCTACCTCTACAAAATTCCTTCTTATATGTCCAATTGTGTGTGGGTTATTTAGTGTACTCAAAGTAGGGTATGAATCTTGGATTGTTCCTATAAATTTGGCAAAGTCTTCAGATAGAGGCTGGGCAACAGATTGTCATTCTAGCATCAGACCAGAAATATTAATGAGGTATATCACTAATTAACTAATCAATTAAATTCTAATGGTTTCATCTGGTTCAACGTAAGATGGATATTTAATAAATAAGATATAGTAAAAAAAAACACTCAGTGCAGACATTGGACATTGTGTGTAAAAAAACCAAATTACCCCAACCTTAAAGATATACCAAACAGTTGGCTACTGTTATAATTAAGGGAGGTCCCTTGTATCTATTTGGGGTAGTAGAAATGATGTACAGAGAGGAATAAGATGACACTTCTCCTTTATAACAGTTGCCCAGGCAGGATCCTTCAGGTCAAAGAGGTTTATCCCTTCAGGACCCACCTGGGGTTTCTTGATAGTATTGATTTGGGCTCTTCAGCTAGGATAACGATGATATTCTGACTGCGTTGTCTTCCTTCCCAAACAAGCTTTGAAACTGATTTAGGAAGGTACTTTAAACTTTATATATTAAACAAGAAGGATAAGGGTAAAGGACTGAGGTACTGGAGACACTACTTTAATTATTACTAGCGAAACTCCCAACTGCTGGCAAATGAAGAAATAATGTTAGTTTCCCTCTGGTTCAGCCTGGCCAGGACTAAAACCAGAGTAGGTAAACTGCTGGGAAATCTTCAGCTTCTTCTGTAGATCGTAGCCTTAACAGTCGAGATATATCCACCCTTTCCACCCTCTTCTTCGTCTCCTGCCCATTTCCTGAATCCCTCCTGGGCCCTGGGAAACCTAGATAACTAGATGATGAAACTCCTAATATCTAGGGACAGTAGACACCAAGGCGGTGGTCAAGTACAGGTTGATAACGGTTTATCAAGGACAGGAAGAGCTTGCAGAGAGATGTTTGCACCCTCTCACTCCAAGACCAGGATCCACCAATCTCTAGCCTCAGCACAGGTCAAAGACTCAGAACTTCTCCTCAGGGTTCTCAACTGCCCCCCTGCCTCTCCTATGCCTCCCTGGGAACATTCTATCGAACTGACTAATCTGTCAATCATTGAATGAACTTCAAGCTCCCAGAGATTCAATATAACACTAGCAATTAAGTTTCATTTCTTTCCTTTTCTCTCTTTTTCATTTTTTGGCCACAGAAAATTAATAAATTGTCTTGTAATAAATTGAAAGATTTTGATTTACATCAGATGGTATGATGAAATCTCACTGATGAAATCACATTTTTGAAGTATCAATAATTGAAAATATTAAATATGATTCAAAGTCTCTTTAAATAAATTAATAATTATTCATAAATGAACATTCTGGTATATAAAGAACAAAAATGGGGAAACTTCAATGATTTTCTGTTATATACAGAGGTGTTTATGAAAGTATATTTTAACTCAAACTCAAAAGAAGCAATTTCATAAGAGAACACTCACAGATACTACTGTAAAAAGTAAACTTATTACCTATCTCTATTATTTAAACACAACTTAATAAATAATGCAGTCACATATATGTTTAATATATATTACTACATATTATATATAATATATATGTTTAATAATATAATACTGAATTATGTGTATATATTATTATATATTCACTTATTTTATATAATCAGTCTTCACATTCAATAAACAAATACATCCATTGAACAGAAAACATTTTAATATTCTCACCAGCTGAATTGTACTGACTTTAGACTATAGAATCAAAGGTGAATGAAGAGACAAGTGAAATGTGTGAGAATAGAAAAATGCAATAATTTTCATATCTTTCCTGGTTACAAAATATGTTTTGTGCTGAAATTTTTCGTAGTCCAGTTTTTTTATTGGCATCACTAGGAACAAGGAAAACTGTCAGCCTACTCAGTGTAGTAAATTCATATTTTGAATTTTAATGTGTTTTTTAAAGAATTTACATTTGCCTAATTGTCAAAGAGCCAAAAATTGTGAGAAATAAAAGCTTGAGCTTGTTTCAGCACACAGCAGGGATCTTAATAAATTTTCATACTGTTTGGTTTATTTCTCACCAGGAACATTTTAATTTGAGTATTTCAAAAGAATGAACTGTGTTTCTTGGACTAACAAACTTACCTGAGTGTTATTTTTTTTAAGAAATATAAAATGTTACCTACCATAACATAAATAGCAAAAAGTTCAGAGTATCCCTTCATTGAATAACCATTGAGTATGGGTTTTTTTTTTGTGAAAATGACAAAACCAAAGAAGGACCATCACCATCTATAACTAATATTCAATTATAATAGATCATGTAGATAATCACAGATAATCCTAGCTAACATTAATTAGCATAGAAGTTATGATACCCCTCATCATTTCCAAAGAGCAAATATTGTAGCCCAGCTGGTAAAACATCCAATAACTTGAATTCTATTCCAATGTTCCCTAAGAATCTAGATGACTAAATTACTCATTAAGTGTTTAGACAATCTCTGATTTAATGGGATCCAAAAAATTTGCAATTTCAATTACCAATATCCATCCACACAATATAACTATACTTTTAAGGTAGGCTCACTGTCCTCTCAATTACTTAGAATATTACAATATTAAATAAATATTACTCAAATTATTAAAAATCATAAACACCAGGGGTGAAACAATCATGATGATTTACATACCAATATCAAGTATCAAATTCTAAAATAAACAACAGTAATAGAAAAGATAGAAGGGAAAATGCAATCTTGATTTTCACTGGCACATTGAGGAATAGCTCTTTCCTAAGAGCAAAAAAATAAGATTAAAATTAAAGATTCTAGTTGTTCCATATGCTATTCACTTTCATAATCAAACAATCCAAATAATGGTTTCTTAATTTAGGGTTGCTGTCCGGGTCCAGCCGGACACAACCGAGGGGTCCGGGGAAACGGCAACCTAAGAACCCATAGGGAGAGAAGAGGGGAGACTTTGCGCGCAAGACACAGAGTCGTTTGGATGGAAGCAAGGCTCGTTTATTGCAGATCTATGACAAGAATATATAGGTTGAGGGCAGAAGGGGGTCGGCCAATACTAAAGGGAAAGGGAGCATAGAAAATCTCCTGTGGCGTCTTACTGTCTCCAAACATGGCTGGGCCTATGATCAATATCTTATCTTAGAAGAGTGACTATTTTATCTTAAAGTCTTGGTCCCTAACAGGTTGCGAACTTTAAAAATATCATTTTAATATATTTATTTTCCCATGTATATATTTCTATTTAATAAATTTATAATATTATTCTGAGTAAGAGTTCATAGACTTCTCTAAAAGTTTCATTTATGCAGCTCATAATTCTATATATGATATTTTCTACTACTCTAAATTTCCATATACAAGTCTTCTAATATATCTTTGGCATCTTCATATTTGTTGTTTTGTGTTATATTTAGGTAATGATTTTCCATTAATATTTATATACAAAAATTTCTTAACTTTTCCCAATAATTTGGCATGGAGTCTGTTCCTCATGTTTTTCTATTACAATAGAGATATTCTGAATTTTATTTTTTCACAGATTGATATTTTATTGACATTAAGAACTCTTCCTTGTGTTATAAACCCAGTAGTGGGATAACTCATACAAAGGGTATGAAAATTCACCAATTTTTCTCTTCTATAATCCTATCATTGTCATGAGTAACAACATCCTTCCAGTCATTAGACGTTGAAAGATCTTTTTTTCATTAATTAGCTCAAGAAACATGATATTCAATTCCACTATTTCTATTTCATTAAATTAGCTTTGAAACTCTTCCTTCTAATGAATTCCTTGGTTATCATGCACTGTAAGCTTAGAGAATATATTGTTTTCCTGTTTCTGAAGGCTTGTAGGATTGGAAAGAAGAGTCATAAATAATTTCTATGGAAAATTCACTAAAAGTCTAATTTAACAACCAACCACTATCAAGTATTTGCTTTGGTTAAGGCAGTCACCTAATTCCTAGATAACTAAAAATAGGTCACAAATTCTGAATCCGCATGTCATTTTCTACTTAACACTAGTGGATTGAATTAGGAACAAAGAAGAAAATTATAAGCAGGGAAATATTAAGTTCCATAAATTGGAAGAACTACATAAGGAAAAAAAAAACGTGTTTTTGTAATTGACTTCTGAAGCCCACGATGTCTTCAAGTAGAAATTGAATGGCAATTCAATGATTCACAACTGTAAAACTGTATTTTATGAAGCTGGGGGCGAGGTAGGTATTAGATAAGTGTTAATTATCAAAGACCACAATTATATAACAATAATTCATGTTGAGATTTCAAATTTTGGGACTTTAGTTACAACGTAGACAAAGGGAATAACAATGATATTTCTGACTTGGTTTCTGTCATGGATGATATCAATGTTTTCTCTGAATTGTTTTTGAAAGACCTAAAATGTTCTCCATTCTCATCTCCATATCTTGTCTTCCCTGGATTCCTTCAAGTTCCAGGTAAAATATACCCTTCTGTGGAAAAATTTTCCTTATCACCCTTAATGATAGTGTTATCCCTCAGATGATTATTTACAATAGATCCTGTATGTAATTTATTAGAACAATGGATTACATGATGTCTTTTTCATTAGACTGAACTACTTGAGGTCAAAGACTGTGGTTTGCTTTCCTTTGTCTCTCCACTGTTCACTAAAGTGTTTGGCATATAATAGATATTTAAATTTTTATTGACTGACTAAACAATTCTTTGAAAAAACTAGAAAAGGGGAATGATATCAAATTCTTTCTATGATACAAAAACAATCTTGATACCACACAGTCAACATAAACTATAAATCTACAACCCAATTGGACATCGACTCATTGATTTAAAATAAAATTTTGACAAAGAGACTACAACAGGATGGCACAAAGATTATATACACAGAAATCATCCTGGAATTGAAACAAATACAATATTGGTTTAATATTATTAAAAGTATCAACATAATAGAACATATAATAAATACAATATTCATATATCTTGAAAAAAAGGTTTTAAAATGTGAGGCATCCATTCCTTAAAAAACAACTAGAAATGTAAAGAACCTTGTTTAAATATAATTAAGTAGTATTTGCTGAAAAACAGGCACTGACATGATGTATAATGTGTATCAATTAAAGGCCCTTCTAATAAAAAAAGAGGTAAAGTAAGTCAATTTATTGTCATCAGTACTACTTAACAGAGTGTAATAACAGATATGACAATAAAATCAAAAGAAGAAATGAGTGAATAATTAGCTGAAAAAGGAATCAAAATGACCACTTTTTTTCAGATGACAAAATTTTACTTTAAGAACAATAGATAGCCAAATAAAACTAATTGATTCAATCTCTTCAGCAAGGTTTCTAGGTAAAAATGTAATCCACAAAAACCTTTTTATATATTATTAATCTTACCTGTCAGGAAAATATAGAGAATTCTATTTAAAATAACTACAGAATATATGAAATCTTTACAAGTTCAATTACTCAGGAAATACATATGAATTATATTAATAGAAGCACAAAAAACCTTTAAAAACAGAAAAAATATTTATAATACATAATAGTAATTCTTAGTTATCTGGTCAAATCATTATGATAAAAATTATAACTAAATTGTTACACATATTTGATGTAATGTGTTACAGTTTGCTCCATTTTCCATAGTTTAAAATAGCATTAATATTTGCTATTGTTACTTGTAACAGCAACAATCTATCTAGCACTTTAGACTTTGCAAAGGCTTTACACATGTCATTTCATTTGATCCTCACAAAAAACTTGTGAAGCAAGGACTAATATCAGTCTCATGTTATAAAAACATGAGGAGACTGAGAATGATAGAATTTAAGTGACTTGCCAAGGTAACAAAGCTAATAACTATGTGAGGCAGATCTTCTCAACACTAAATCCAGGATTCTATCCACTGAACTACCTAGATCTCTATATCTATATTCTATTTGGTGAACAAGTACACAGTGGTTAAAAACTTATCAGAAATAGAGTATTTATAAAAGTATTCCACCATGGTGACTTCCTTTTCATTTAAGAAAGTCATGATTATAAGCATTATATTTCTCCATTAGTTGTTCTTAGGATGTTGATCTAGGAGTTAATATAATATGTGACATTGCAAAGAAAGGGAAAATGTAATGGCAAGAAAATGTTAAAAGCACACTAGTCTTTAGAATAAAACTTGAAGCAAGGGGAAAGGAAACTACATAACCATCACAGAAGCAAAATAATTACTCTCAAGAATAATCTTGAAAAACTAACAGTCTTGCCCATAATTATCTTCCTCATTTGCCAAGATGATATGAGCATTGAAACATTAATGTAAAGGCAGATATTCTCAACCACATGGAATTTAAGGCAATGAGTGGCTCTGGTCATCAATCTAGTACAGTCACGATTTAATGCCAGTGATCAATTAAGTAGAATATATTGCTCCCTTCGAAAGATTTGATGTGTCCTTTCTATATAGAGACTGTCAGTTCCATGTGGGGATGTCCATCAATTGGGGAATGTCTGAACAAATTGTGGTATATGATGGTGATGGAATACTATTGTGCTGTAAGAAATGATGAACAGGATGATTTCAGAAAGAGCTGGAAAGACCTACAGGAACTGATGCAGAGTGAAATAAGCAAAACCAGGAGAACACTGCACACAGTAACAGCAATAATACAGAATGATCAACTCTGAAAAACCTATCTATTCTCAGCAATACAATGATGCAGGACAATTCTGAAGGACTTACAACAAAGAATGCTCTCTACCTTCAAAGAAAGAGCTATTGGAGCTGAAATACAGATGAAAGTAGACTTTTTTTTTTGCTTCAGTTTATTTTGATTTTTATTTGGAGGTTGTGGTTTAATATGAGTATTCTCTACAAAAATAAACAATATGGAAATGTGTATTGCATGATAAAATAGGTATAACCAGAATTAAATCACTTGCCAACTGTGGAAAGGGGGAGGGGAGGAAGGGAGTGAGATAATTTGTATCATATAACTTCAGAAACCTTATGTGGAAAATTGTTATTACATGTAATTGGAGAAATAAAATATATTTTCAAAAAAAGAGACTGCTAATTTCTAGATGAAGCAAAAGAATCCTTTCTTTTAGAAAGGAAATTTCCTCAGAAATCATCCTGAGGCACAATGTCAGGTAGACTTACATATAGTCTATGAGAGAGCTTATATACTTTCAAAGGAGAATTATATTCCTGTTTTTTCCAGGGCCACAACAAAATCAACATCCTCCCAAAGTGCACTATAATCATTCCACTTCACAGTGATTTCTCCCTTCATTGAAAACAAATAGAACCCATTTATTAGATATTTTCCTGTTCTGTGGCATATATTCTTATTGTAACATGATATTAATTTTGTCTCCCATTTAACTAAAAGTACTTAGAAGTATCTTCAATTCCTTTCTATTTTCTGCAATAATTGTCATAGTACTTAAAAAGAAAAAAAGATATCTTTAATAAATATTGTTGGGTACATCAATAAATTTAATTGCATTGAATTTTGAATCTCAGAAATGTTTATTATCTTATTTTCTTCACCTCATGTTATTCTATTTGGGTCACATTGAAACTCTTTCATTTGTTTGTTTTGAATTTTCTAAAATTATTTAAGTCTATTGAGACAGCCTCTGGGCAAGAGGGTTAAATGAAAACATAATCTCTGTCAATGATCCCTTGGACTCTAACGGAAATGACACTATATCCAGAGGCAATAAACTGAAATCCATTCCCACAACCTGCTTGATGGACAGTGTCAGGTGTCAAAAGTTACCAACTCACTGGAAGAGGTAGTTTTTTTGCCTTTTATCTTCCTAAACTGACATTACATTTTCTATTTTGACACAAGTAAAATTCATGCTACCTCATTCATGACTGGATAGCATAGGTACTAGGATAATATATTCTTAGGAGGAAGACAGGAAACTTTCTTAATTTCCTGTTAATGACATTTTTCTGACAATAACCATGTTTACTTTTCCTTTCCTGCACATCATTCATCTTAATATCAAAAATAATCTGATTTAGTTTGGAAACAGATTCTTTAATTAAATACTATTTTGGGATTAAAGAAGAGTGCACAAACTTTTATTTCTGTTTTTATGCACCCCATAGGTAAATAGGTCTTAGCAATATATGATTTAAAATATAGACACCATCTACTTCAAATCTTGTGGCATTTATCAAATGTTTTCCAATGAATGCTCCTCATTAATTATCAATTACATTAATATCGTGTAAAATATCTTGATATCTACCTTCCTATGCTAAAGTTTCCTTTCTTTGTGGATGATAGAAATGTATAAGATTTACTCTATTTACCTTATACTCAAGACTGTTTTAGAGAAACTGATTGTCTTCATGATCCCAAGTAACCTGAAAAAAAGTCTGAAAATTACAGCCTGGTGAAAGTCCATCAGACCCTGGCTCATTTCAAACCAGTTGTCACAGTCTCTCCAGGATGAGTCAGCCAAAAAACTTTTAGATAAACCATACCTGGTCCCACCCTCTTTATCTCTTATTAAGTTTATCACTTGTCATCAACTATGGGGCACCTGGCCCTAAGACTCAAAGGATCATTGAATTACTGAAACATAGAAACTAAACCACTTTATACTCTTATCTTTCTTATGCTCAAAATATGTGACAGAGGTATATTTGTCTTCTTTAGACTTGGGAATCTGTTATTCTATTCTTGGGAACTCTCTATCCATACTACCCCAGACTTCACTCTGGATTTTCCACCTTCTAACCCTTTCCTAACTCTATTCATTCAGAATAATAAAAGTAGCTTCTGGTCAATTATACATTTGAGTGTTTTAGGTATTAAATCAATTTTCCCAAATACCCATGTATGTCCTTGCTTAATAAGGAATATCTTTATTTTAAGGTGCTGTCTCTCAGCTCTAGTAAAATTGTCTCTGAGTGTCTCAAGCCTCCATAGTATTTTTTCATCCTTGGCAGAAAGACCTAAATTCCACAGAATTCATGCTTCAATTTATATCAAAAACACTCTTACCCCAGTAAGGTAAATTTTTTATCTCTTGGAACCAATTCTGATGGGAGTGAGGTTCAAGCCTGGCCCATCGCCCCTTCCTATTTTCCTCTCTACTGCAAAAAAGCATTGTTTCATGCCTCTTTTTCTGTTAAAATCCTCTCCATTCTAATTTTCTCTTCCCCCTTTTCAAAGTGCATTCCTCTATCTCATCCCTTCTTTTTTGGAGATCTTTCTGATATAATTGCCTCACACCCATTACCTCTTTCTACATAAACTTCTTTTAACTCCCTTAATAATGATAATTTCTTAAGAGATACATGAATAATTTTCCTGTATAAAAATGTATAGAGATTAACCTTATTGAGTACCTTATGATTTTGCTTTCATGTTTACCTTTTTATTTTTCACTGGAGTCTTGTGCTTAAATGTCAATTTTTTTTAACTCTGGTCTTTTAACCAGTCTACTTTTTCATTAAGAAACCATTTTCCCCTAAAGGATTACATTCAGTTTTTGTAACATGGAAATGGCAGGGTGGAATTCCTGCAAGATACAGGGTCAAGCCTCACCCAGAATTCCAGGGGACCCCCTTCCCTGAGAACCCTGGATGAGAGGGCAGTTAAGGCATTTCGTTCCTGGGGGTTGAGGTGAGCAGATCACTCTGCTTGCTGAGCCCAGTTATTGATTGCTTTGGGAGGCTATTGTGGCAAAAGCCATTTGGTTCTTCTCTCCAGTTTGCCTAGTTAGCTGAATTAGACCTTTCCTGCAATAGCATTTTGTTACCATTTGGTTATTTTAAATATTAGAAGTGATAATTATAGGCTTTCAGGACAAACTTGTGATAAAATCTGCCACTCCCTCTTGAAGGGGGAGGAGCTGTTTCTTCCTAAGGGTTCAGGACTTCCCAGATCTTATCCTATCCTTAAAACCTCCCTTCCGGAAATAATGAAAAAAAAATGTGAAGGAAGGGGGCCTAGCAGTACCAGATATTAAACTATACTATAAAGCAGCAGTCATCAAAACAATATGGTACTGGCTAAGAGACAGAGAGGAGGATCAATGGAATAGACTTGGGGTAAATGACATCAGCAAGACAGTGTATGATAAACCCAAAGAGCCCAACTTTTGGGACATGAATCCACTATTTGACAAAAACTGCTGGGAAATTTGGAAAACAATATGGGAGAGATTAGGTTTAGATCAACATTTCACACCCTACACCAAGATAAATTCAGAATGGGTGAACGACTTGAATATAAAGAGGGAAACTATAAATAAGTTAAGTGAACACAGAATAGTATACT
>NC_058132.1:577002542-577060081 GCF_016433145.1 Gracilinanus agilis
TGGCTAAAATGAAAGAAGGGGAGAGTAATGAATGTTGGAGGGGATGTGGCAAAATTGGGACATTAATGCATTGCTGGTGGAGTTGTGAACTGATCCAGCCATTCTGGCTGGCAATTTGGAATCATGCTCAAGGGGCTATAAAAGAATGCCTTCCCTTTGATCCATCCATACCATTGCTGGGTTTGTACCCCAAAGAGATCATAGATAAACAGACTTGTATGAAAATATTTATAGCTGCGCTTTTTGTGGTGGCAACAAACTGGAAAAGGAGAGTATGTCCTTCAATTGGGGAATGGCTGAACAAACTGTGGTATATGCTGGTGATGGAATACTATTGTGCTAAAAGGAATAACAAACTGGAGAAGTTCCAGGCGAACTGGAGAGACCTCCAGGAACTGATGCAGAGCAAAAGGAGCAGAGCCAGAAGAACATTGTACACAGAGACTGATATACTGTGGTAAAATAGAATGTAATGGGCTTCTGTACCAGCAACAATGCAATGACCCAAGACAGCTCTGAGAGAATTATGGTAAAGAAAACTACCCACATTCAGAGGAAGGACTGCAGGAGAGGAAACATATAAGAAAGCAACTGCTTGAACGTATGGGTCGGGGTGGACATGATTGGGGATGTGGACTCGAAATTACCACACCAATGCAACCACCAACAATTTGGAAATAGGTCTTGATTAAGGACACATGACAAAACCAGTGGAAATGTGCGTTGGCCATGGTTGGGAGAAGTGCGGGGGGTGAAGGGGAAAGTAGGAGCATGAATCATGTAGCCATGATAAAAATGATTATTAATAAATGTTTAAAAAAACTAAAAAATAAACTCCCTTCCTTTCCCTTCCTCTTTTATCAGTAAAATTTCATCTTTGAGTTAGCTGTGCCTAGCTATTATTTTGGGGATATGCACATCCTTCATAAAGCTTGGTTCCTTTAAGTTGCCTGCCCAACACATCAGATCCTCATTCTGTCCCAGATAGCCACTAAACATCAAGCTTCTCCTATCTTCCCTAGTCAAATCTGTGGGGAAATAAGTTGAGAAAGACAACATCTAGTGAATTGCCTTGCTGAGCCTTGCCAGAAGACATCAGTCCTGCCTCCATTTCCAACTGAATTCTAACTGCTTGTTGGGAAGAGGGAGAAAGGAGCTTTGAGTCTGTTTCTGCCCCTCCCTTCTCACTCAAGCCTTTGTGCGAGGGAGGAGTGTGTCCTGCAGGTTTCTAGTTTCTGGTCAACACTACAGCTTCCCAAATATCTCTGTTAAGATCAACATAACAGTTTTTCAAGGTAGATTATTCTTTATTGTAATCATTGGTTCAATATCTTCCAGATTATGATATTCCAATCCTTTATTTCTTTAAATAAATCTTATGTGATCCTATCTAAAACTCCATGATATTTGAAGTGTTTCTTTTTTGATACTTACAATATGTACATTTTGACATAAAAGATCTAGAACTTGGCTAAAATATCCTTTGGATTTTTCTTTTGGGGATCACTTTTGGGAGATTATCAATGTATTCTTTCAATTTCTCTTTTATTCTCTGCATCTCGGATCCAAATACAGGATACACATGCACATACAGGACTAAAAGATCAAACAAGGAGACAGAGTGAAATAACTTCCAAGAAAAGAAAAAACAAAAGGTAGGCAGAGAACATTTAGGACACTGGGATGAGAAGGGAACAAAATCAGAATCAGCAAGATTACAGCAAGGAGTGAAGAGAAAGGTACACACTCCCACCCTAAAACTTCTGTCCCGACGTAATCTCCAGCTAACATTCAGACACTGACATCCTGCCCAGGCAAATAGTATTCCAAGTCAACCCACATCCCGTGAAATTTCAAAACTGTAGAGTACTCCTGAGTCCCCGTCCAGAGTCTGTTTTGAAGTGATCTGATCTATATGAACCCAGAGTGAAACCAGGAGTCAAGTCTGGTCTTGGGATGAGTACATAGTTCACAGTTTGGGATGATTGATAGTACTAAGTACTAAGTACTGAACTTTTTGCCTAAAGCTCATGGTGGAGTTCCAAAACAGGGTAGTTAAGACTGTGCCTGAAGCAAGACCAAAAATTTACACCTAAGCCCAAGGATGTAATTTAAGTAGTTCCTGACCTGATCAAGGTAAATGTAAAATGAAAAGCTTACAACCAAGTCTAAGGTAAGCCTCAGAATCTCAAAGTTCAATTGAATCATAAAGGGGAGGGAACTCTCAGAACTCTTAGGTCTCAGATCATCACATTCTCCATCATTCTCCAAGAACTGAAACTGGTAAAAAAAAACAAACTAAAAAAACAGCTGAGAATAACATTAATTAAGGACTAAAATTTAAGAGGGTACTCCAAATCCCCAGAAAACAGAGCCTACCTATAATCAGAGAGGAAAAATGAGCACTCAAAAAACTACATAACTGTAAATAATTTTTAAGGAAACAAAGAGCAAATGTACAGATACTGAATGGGACAGTGAAAACAAAACAAACACATGCAAAGTCCAAAAGAAAAATATGGATTGCTCACAGATTCTGTGAGAACCAGAAAAGAATTCAAAAACCAGTTAAGAGAGGCAGAGGAAAAATTGGGAAGAGAAATGATAGTGATGCAAGAAGAAAGGAAAATGATGCAAGGAGAAATAAAGGTGATCCAAGAAGAAATGGACCAATTGAAAAAGGAGGTCCAAAAACTGAAAGAAGAAAATCACGTCTTAGGAATCTGATTTGACCATCTAGAAACCAATGATTTCCTAAGGAATCAAGAAACAATAAAGCAGAATCAAAGGAATGAAAAAACAGAGGAAAACATGAAATATCTTCCTGAAAAAACAAATGACATAGGGGGCAGCTGGGTAGCTCAGTGGAGTGAGAGTCAGGCCTAGAGACAGGAGGTCCTAGGTTCAAACCCGGCCTCAGCCACTTCCCAGCTGTGTGACCCTGGGAAAGTCACTTGTCCCCCATTGCCCACCCTTACCAATCTTCCACCTATGAGACAATATACTGAAGTACAAAAGTTTAAAAAAAAATTACAAAAAAAAAACCAAATGACATAGAAAATAGATTTAGGAGAGACAAACTCAGTAATTATATGAACACAACCACAAAACACTTTTAACACAAATAAAACTAGATTGAAACAACTAGAAAATGATTATTCATGGTTAGGATGAGATAATATAATAAAAGGACATTCTAACCTAAACTAATTTACTTATAGTCACTGCCATACCTATCAAAGTACCAAAAACTTTTTTATAGAATTATAAAAATCTAACAACGTTGATTTGGAAGAAAAAAAGATCAAGAATAACAAGGGAACTAATGAAAAAAATGTGAAAGATGGAGGCCTAGCACTACCAGATCTTAAACAGTATTATAAAGCAATGACCATCAAAACAATATTGGACTGGTTAAGAGATAGAAAGGTAGACCAATGGAATAGACTAGGGGTAAATGACAGTGTTCAATAAACCCAAAGATCTCAGGTTTTGGGACAAGAACCCACCATTTGACAAAAACTGCTGGGAAAATTGGAAAACAGTATGGGAAAAATTAGGTTTAGATCAATATCTCATACTCTATACCAAGATAAATTCTGAATAAGTAAATGAGAGATGCAAAGAGGGAAATTATAAGTAAATTAGGTGAATATAGAATAGTATACCTGTCAAGTCTATGGGAAAGGATAAAGTTTAAGACTGAATAAGAGATAGAGAATATTACAAAATATAAAATGAATCATTTTAATTATATTAAATTAAAAAGGTTTTGTACAAACAAAACCAATGCAACCAAAATTAGAAAGGAAATGACATATTGGGAAAAATTTTTATAACATTTTTATTCTTCACTGTAGTCTTGTCCTTAAAACAAAAACTTCTTATAAAGGTTTAATTTCAGAAATTTACAAAAAGCTAAGTCAATTGTGCAAAAAATCAAAACATTCCCCAATTGACAAATGGTCAAGAGACAAGAGTAGGCAGATTTCAGATATTAAAATAACAATAGCTGAGGACTTTAATTTTACCTTCTGAGAACAAGATAAATCTAACAAAAATAAGTAAGAAATAAATTAAGGGATGAATAGAACTTTAGATCAGCTAAATACAATAAATATCTGAAGAGCCTGTACACACCTGTAGGTCAGTTGTTTTTCTTATGAATTATTTTATATTTTTATTGCTTCTTAATGTCTCATGGCTTCATTAGCTCCAGTTATTCAATTCCAACTTTAGAAAAAAGTATTTACTTTAGTTATCTTTTGTGCCTTTTTTTCTATATGACAATTTATGTGATGATTTAATGAGTTGTTTTCTTCAGTGAATTTTTAACCTCCATTTCCATTTTTTCTTCCTTGCACACAGTAGCACAGTAGCTTTTTATGGTTGTTTGTTGTTCTTGTTTGCACACTTTTGCAGTCAATTTCTTGATTTTGAACTTTAGGTGAAAGTTGAGCTTTGCTCATTTAGGCATGAGAAGACACTGCTTGAGTTTCAGACCTTTTTGTGCTACTGTTTTCAATTCTACCATCTTCAAGTTTTCAGTGCTTCCAAAGTGAGAGAGTGCTTCCAGTCCTGAGAGAGGTATGTTGACTGCTCTCCTGTTCTGTTTTCTGCTCTTTACCCAAGAAGGGCTATTGTTATCCTGAATTTCCAAGTGCTAGCAACTCCTTTTCACTCTTGTACCCTGCTGCTAAAAATGCTAACACCTCTTTTGATCCTGGAACTGTGACCAGAATTCTTGCTTTCTTGTAACTAACCCAGGTACTCTCTTTCCCCTGGAACTGTGACCTAGATGTATGTATAGGTTATAAAGTTGTTAATCAGAAGCATCTGCACCCTGTAGTACTAGCTGGTATGTTTTAATCTTCTTCTGTACAGTTACCTAGTCTCCTTATCATCTTTGGAATGAGACCTCAGGAAATCGCTGCTACTGCTACTACTATTGCTAGTATGAATCCTTTAATCAGGCTACTCCAGGGCTAAAGACTTCTTAAATTTTCTTAGACTGGAAAAATATTTCACACTGCCGTTTTGTTAACTCTGCTATTCCAAAATTTTAAGGAATTATTTTAAAATTTGAAGGTGAATGTTAAAGGTGTTTATTGGTTCTACCCCAATAATTTTTCTAGCTGTATGTTGAACTAGATAGCCACTACAGTTCTTTAAAATTCCAAAATAATTTAATTCTGTAATTAAATGTATAATATCCAATAATTGTTAAATATACACAGACAAGTTTAAGCAAAGTAATAGTTTAAAAGACACTGAAAAAGGCATAATTATTGCATCAAGGTATGAGTGATAACTGATAAAAATGGAAAAATATATAAAGAATAATTCTTAGATAAAAATCTCTGTAGACCGGGGAATTGATTTATTTATGGCATATACCCCAATGGCAATCTACGAAAACTAATCAGAAGAGTATTTTCAAGTAAAATAAAATGAAATTCACAATATTAATAAAAATAATATAAAATAGTTATCAAAATATTTTAAAGTCAAGTTCACAAATCCCAATTTAAAAACTTTTACTACAGAATGATATAATGAAGAGTGATAGAGTTGAGAAAAGCAGAGTTGACAAAAGACAAAACTGATAACAGAAAAAGATTTCTTAGAAAATCTTATTTTCTATCTCATTATAAATTTCTTATTTACATATGATGATAATCCAAGGAAAACTAATTGACATAAAATAATTGAGTTGAGTTAAAATACTAGTTAAAATAAATGAAAAATGTTAAGTGTAGAACAAAAATTAGTAAAATGATTAAATAAAATACTCCTGAACTGAGCTATGCTTCTTCAAGAGATCTAGGAACTACCTAGAATTCCCCCTACATAGAATTGATATCTTCTGTCAAGTTTGTAACATGGCTAAACATTTAAGGATAATATAGGATGGTATGAATGTCACAGGAAGTAGTGACAATACTTAACAATTAGAGAAAAAGAATTATGAGGATGTTTACTCTACAAATATCTACAAAGTGAGGATGATAGAGGGAAATTTACACAGCATGAGGAGAAATGGAACTCTACCTAAGATGTTACAAGTAGTCCCTCTGTACTTTATCTTTGAATGTAGAAAGAGAATATTTCAATAATTAAAACTGAAATAATATATTAATAAAGTCTTTGACAAACATTTTCTACCAGTCTCTTCCATTACTCATGATGAAAGCAAAACAGACACTTCTTTTACAAAGTTCATTTGGAAGAACAAAAGATCAAGAATATCAAGGGAAATGATGAAAAAAAACATGAAGGAAGGTGGCCTAGCAGTGCCAGATATTAAACTATACTATAAAACTGAGGTCATCAAAATGATATGGTACTGGCTAAGAGACAGAAGGGAGGATCAGCAGAATAGACTTGGGGAAAGTGACGTCAGCAAGACAGTGTATGATAAACGCAAAGAGCCAAACTTTTGGGACAAAAATCTACTATTTGACAAAAACTGTTGGGAAAATTGGAAAACAATATGGGAGAGATTAGGGACAGTAGTTTTCCATTATAACCATATATCATAGTTTATTTAATCATTCTCTAATTGATGGATACCCCTTTACTTTCCAATTCTTTGCCACTACAAAAAGAGCTGATGAAGTATTTTGATACAAATAGTTCCTTTTCCCTTTTCCATTGCTATAACATATATCCCCAAATATCTTTGGGATACAGACCCAGTATTGTTATTGTTGAATCAAAGGTTTTGCATAGTTTTATGGTGTAGTTCCATATTTCTCCCCAGCATGGTGGTATTGATTCACAGTTCCACTAGCAGTGCATTATTATTACACTTTTCCTACATCCACTCCAATATTTATCATTTTCCTTTTTAATTATATTATTCAAAATGATAGATGTGAAATGGTATCTCAGATTTATTTTAATTGGTACTTTTCTAATCAATAGTTATTGGAAGCATTTCCTCATATAATATAGTTTTAACTTCTTCCTGTGAGAACTGTCTGTTCATATCTTTTGGCCATTTATCAATTAAGGAATGGATTCTTATATTCTTATAAATATATCTCAGTTATTTATGTATTTGAGAAATAAGCTATTTGTCAGAGACATTTAGTGTAATTTCCCCCTCAATTTGTTGTTTTCATTCTAATTTTAGTTGAATTGATTTTTTTTCTATAGAAACTTTTAAATTTATTGTAATCAAAGTTATCTTTTTCATAAAATGTTCTCTTGTCTTATTTGGTCATGAATTCTTCTCTCATCCATGAATCTGAGAGGAAATATGTTCCATGTGCCCCTAAATTATTTATGGTATCCCTCTTTATTTCTAGATCAAGTATCTATTTTGATTTTATCTTGGTGTGTGGTGTGAAACATTGGTCTATGCCTAGATTCTGTCATATTATTTCCTAATTTTCCCAGCAGTTTCTATCAAATAGTTACTTCTTCCATTAGAGAAGACCTTTAGCTTGATTAAACACTAGATGAATATGGCCATTAACATCAAGATGTTGATGTCTTAACCTATTATATTTCTGGGGGTTGTCTTTTGAGGGTTTAGTGTAGAGGGTGATCTATGGATCTTTTCGATGTCTACTTTTGTTGAAGAACATCAAGACAGTTTTGTTGGATAATTTCTTGTAGTATGGAGTCCCAAATTTCTAATAATTTCTGCTTTTTCAGAAATACCAATGATTCTCAAATTGTCTCTTCTAGACCTATTTTCTTTATCTGTCAATTTCTTCATGAGGTATTTCATGTTTCCTTCTATTTTATCAGTCCTTTGACCATGCTTTATTTGTTCTTGCTGCCTTGAGAGATAAGTGGCTTCTACGTGCCCAATTCTGGTCTTTTAGAGACTGGTTTTCTGCTATTATCTTTTGATTTTCCTTTGCAATTTGGTCTATTCAGTTTTTCATGGTTTCCTCCAATTTGTTTATCATTTTGTTTGATTTGGGGGCATCTTTCTTCAGTTGGGAGTTTCTGTCTTTTAGCCTGTTAATTTCCTTTTGAGCTGTTTCCCACTTCTCTCGCCAAATCTCTTCTATCTTTCTCATGATCTCAGATTTGAACCCTTCAAGAGTTTGTGACCAATTTTCATTCTTTTGGGAAGGTTTGGATGTGATTACTTGTTTGTTCTCTTCTGCTGTTTGCTGTGTTGTCTGGATTTTTTTCTGTGTAAAAGTTGTTGAGTGCTAAAGATTTCTTTTTGATCTTTCTCTTTGGAGATTCTTGTGCCTGGCTTGCCATTATTATTATTTCTTTCTCAAACAGAAGTCTGGGTGAGGCAGACAGGCTCACTGTCTATTGAGCTGTGGAGCAGTTTTTGCCTGAGTCACAGTGCCATGCACCCTCTCAGCTTTATCCTCGCACCCATGGTTGGTCTGTGCTCTTTAGGCTCCTGAGGTCTCAAGTCTAGCTATTCTCAGGGTCAAGCCTCCTGGTGGTCCCCTTGTTTGCTCCTCTGCCCAAAGCTCCTTTAACAGTTTCAGGCCACTGCTTCTACAGTCATGCACCCCTCCATACTGAGTCCCCACCCAAGGTCCAAGCCATGTGCTCAAGGTCTCTACCTGCTCTCAAGGTCTGTGTTCAAAGTCTGTATTCTTTAGCCTCTTGGGGTCTTTAGTCTTGCTGCTCTCAGGAGCAGGCCCTGGTGATCCCAGGTAGCTGCCAAGAACTGAATGAATACCCCAAACTTGCTCTAACTCTTGTGCATTGGCTTTGGCACTGTAGGTGGTGTGTATGTGTGGGGGGTTTGCTCAGCTCACATTTTAGTGAGAGCTATTTCACCCCCTTATAGCATGGAAATGTCCAGATCCCACGTGCCTTCAGTACTGTACCCTGTTGTGAGGTCCCTTCATTTGTCAGGATTTGGTTTTTATGTCCTCTTGAAGAGTACTATATGTGTGGTTTAGGAGATGTTAAGCATGTTGCTTGTACTCTGCCACCATCTTAACCTGGAAGCCTAGAAGATCTCTTGTGTGGAAGCTTATAGCAGTTTTTTCCAGTTAGTTTTTGTTCCATCCTGCTTTTAGTTTCCCTGTTGTTTTGTTTTGTTTTGTTTTGCTTTGTTTTTCTGTGTCTGATTTCCTAGTTCTGTAGGTTCTTTGCCTTAGGTAACTTCAAAGCCTTTAAGCATTTATTTTGCTTGTTCCTCTACTTTGCCCTCTAATTGTCTTTGATTAATACATAGTGATGGCCCTGAATTCATTCTTTCATTTCTTTAAGTTACTTCCCAGTGCCTTACTTCCCCCTCTTTGATGGTTTTGTTGCCTCAGGTAGTTTATCAGTTCCTAGGGCTATAGCTCCCTTTCCCCATGTTAAATCAGGCTTATGGAAGTGGTTCAGGATAGTATTGAGCTGCTCTCCCTTTCTTTTATGTCTTGTTGCCTCAGGCTTTTTGTAGGGCTGCCCTCAGCTCCTTACCTTAGGCCTCTGGGGCTGATCTTGGGATACTACTCCTTTGTTGTTTTATTGCTTCAGGTTGTTTGTCAGTGAGTAGGGTTGTGTGTTATTGTGCATTCTGTAAGCTCCCCCCATTGTGGGCTCTGAAAGCTCCCCTCATTTTAGCACTCACTAACATATTCTTCCCTCTCACCTATGTGAAATCTATCCCTCCTTTTCTTTTACTTTAAGGCACTTTGACAAATATTTTTCAGCTAATCTGAAATAAAACAAAGATGCAAAGCTCTAAGTCAAATAGCAGGTTAATTGAAAGAGACTGCTTTCTCTAAGCAAAGCTGGCTCATTAAGTTTTTCTCTCAACTTAAGACAATGGAATGAGAGTTTTTTCCTTGGTTTATACCCTGAACATTATACCATTCAAGATCCTACCCCAAAAGCCAACCAACAATCCTACAATAGTTTCTAATGAAATAATGGTACATTTTGTGATAATGGTTGCCATATCCATTCTGTGATAATCAGTGAGAAGATATATTTTTCAGAAATGACTGAATGCTATCTTCTTGTGGTGTCTTGGCTTCTTATTGAGTCCTGGTTAGTTGGGATGGTCCTTGATCTAATGTAAGCAATGTCCCTTGGTCAGGGAGTCAGTTCATTTCTAAGGCTCCCACCACTCATCATTCATACAAGTCTTATATGGTTGATAAGCTTTCATTTTATTTGAGAGTCACACCCTATTGCAAATATCAGCTTAAAAAGAAAAAATATTTAGTAGTTTAAACTTTCCCCTTAAAAATATAATTATTGGCTTTCTACTGATTGTTATAACTATGGCTTTATTTAAAAAGAGTCAGGGGTTTAAGGATTCTTATTCTCTTCAGCACTTCATTTTCCATTATTCTGTGTTTCAAGTGTTTGGGCAATCTGAACATTCCTTACTGTACTACTGTAGCTTCTAGTATCTATAAGTATATTTTTTCAAGAGAAGTATATTTTCCCAAAAACTTTTTAAATGCATTAGTGATTTTATTGCTTATCATTTCCCAGTCACCCCCTCACCTTTCCCAATTGCTATTACTCCTACTTTTCCAACTATTTTTATTGTCCTAGTTTTCCTTTTGTTATTTTTATTCCACTTTTCCAACTATTACTGCACACCTACTTCTATTACTATTACTGTACTTCTACTATCACTACTCCTACTCCATTCACAATCACTACTACAAATACTCCCAATATTACTACTATCATTCCTACTCCAACTGTTACTCCTCCTCCTCCTACTATTGCTATTACTCCAAGTCCCACTGCTTTCTTTTTAACAAAGAATTTATTGGAGATGTATGGGGATGTCTCAGACATGATGAAGAGCCCTGGAAGCCATTAATTAACCTGCCATGCTCCTAGATTCCTTTGCAAATCAAATTTCAGAGCAGAGAGATAAATCACCTCTCCCTGAAATGAAAAGAGGCAGCTGCATAATGTCTAGGCTTTGTATGAAAAAGAGGACAAAAGGAGACATGCTGCTTAAGATTCAAGAAATAATCTGTATCCTGGTGTCTGCTTCAGTAGTGACATTCCTTTCCATGGTGGGGGGGAATTGATATTGAGCACCTGGTCACATATAGAACATGGAAAAATTTCCTACCAATCATGTTAGAATGATTTGCAACTCTCCCTCTTCTAATGTCCTATCCAGGAACTCAGTGGGCATGAATTTGACTCCAGTTCTCTAACACTTCACCAGTGGAGCTCAAGCTCCTAAAAGAACTACGAAACTTAAAAGATTTTGAAAATGGGGCCAATGATACACTGCATTCTTGTGAACTAAGGACAAGTCTAGATATCTTCAGAGAGTGTCAACACTCGATTAGCCATGTAGTGATGAATTTTTCAGTTGCAATAATTTAAAAAATGATTTCTTAAAAGGAAAGAGTAAACAGAGAAAGGGCAAGATTAAAAGAAGAAATCAAAATGGAGTGGAATATGCAAATGATAATCATAACTGTAAATGTGAATGGGATGAACTCACCCATAAAACAGAAGCAAATAGAAAAGTGGATTAAAAACACAAATCCTACCATATGTTGTTTATAAGAAACACATTTGACTAATGTAGATGCACACAGAATAAAGGTAAGAGACTGAAACAGAATTTATTGGGCTTCAACTGAGAAAAAGAAGGCAAGAGCAGCAAACATGATGTTAGACAAATATAAAGCAAAAAGAGAATTTGATTAAAAAAAGTTAAGGAAGGTAATTACATCCTCATAAAAGGCAATATACAGGGGGCAGCTGGGTAGCTCAGTGGAGTGAGAGTCAGGCCTAGAGACAGGAGGTCCTAGGTTCAAACCCGGCCTCAGCCACTTCCCAGCTGTGTGACCCTGGGCAAGTCACTTGACCCCCATTGCCCACTCTTACCAATCTTCCACCTATGAGAAAGTACAAGGGTTTAAAAAAAAAGGCAATATACACAATGAAGAAATATCATTATTCAACAAATATGCACCAAATGACATAGCATGCAGATTTTTAAAGGAGAAACTAAAGGAGCTGAAGGAGGAAAGAGATAGTAAAACTATACTAGTGGGGCCCTTCAACCTTCCTTTGTCAGATCTGGATAAATTGAATTAAAAAATAAATAAGAAAGAAGTAACTGAAGTGACTGAAATTTTAGAAAAATTAGTTAATAGATATCTGGAGAAAAATGATTAGGGATAAAAAGGAATATATCTTCTTTTCAGCAGCACAAGGTACATATACAAAGATTGCCCATGTACTTTGGCATAAAAACATCACTAACAAATGCAGGGAAGCAGAAATAGTGAATCCAATCTTTTTAGAACATAATGAGATAAAAATTATAATTATTAAGGGTTGTGGAGAGGCAAATTTAAAATTAATTGAAAACTAAATAATATAATTCTTCAAAACTGGTGGATTAAAGAGCAAATCATAGAAACAATTACTGTTTTCACTGAAGAGAAAGAAAATGAGGAGACAACATGTCAAAATTTATGGGATATAACTAAAGCAGTATTCAGGGGAAAATGTATATCCCTGAGTGCTTATATCAACAAAATACAGGAAGGGGAGATCAGTGAATTGGGAATACAACTAAAAAAAGAACAAATTAATAATCACCAGATGAAGTCTAAATTGGAAATCCCAAAAATAAAAGGAGAAATTAATGAAATTAAAAGTAAATGAACTATTGAACTATTAAATAAGATTAAGAGTTGGCTCTTTGAAAAAAAAACAAATAAAATAGATTAAGTATTGGTTAATCTAATTTAAAAAAGAAGGTATAAAATCAAATTATCTGTATCAAAAACAGAAAGCAGGATTTCATCTCTAATGAAGAGGAAATTAAGGCAATTATTATGAGCTATTTTCTTCAATTATATGGCAACAAATATGATGATATAAGTGAAATGGATGAATATTTGCAAAAAATATGAATTATTTAGATTAACAAAAGAGGAAATGGAAGACTTAAGTTTATCTTAAAAATGAATAATATGGAAATAGGATGTAAGTGATAGTATATTTATAACCTATTGAAATTGCTTCTCAAATTTTGGAGGGTGAGAAAAAAGGAGAGGGGAGACAACAAGAACCATGTAATCATGGGAAAATGTTTTAAAATTTTTTAAAAATTAATTAATTAATTAATTAATCATATAGGGAATATGATCTGTAGCCGTGCAGGCAAATCCCATAGCAATGAGGTATTATATGTGAAGATTAAATACTCTATTTTGGGTGTAGGTGGGTAAACCCTTTCTTCTGTTGTAGAATCAATACTGTGTATTGGTTCAAAAGCAGAAGAGCAGTAAGGGCTAGGCAATGAGTTTTAGTTAACTTGCCCAGGGTCACCCATGTAGGGAGTTTCTGAAGTCAGGTTTAAACCCAGGATCTTTTGGTCCTAGAAATGGCTCTCAATCCACTGCCCCTAAAATGAACTCTTCTTAAGAAAGAGCTTGAAACTAATCCTACATAACTTTCCAATAAAGTACAATGATCAATATCATCCTATAATCAGCAAATCTTTCAGATCAAATTTAGATGTGCGAATAACAACAAAATAATTGCAAAATAATCTACTACAATATTTATTCTTTGCAGTATAAATTCCAAATGATATGAATGTCAGACAGTAGACTACATAAAGACCATTTTTCCTGTCTTCATTATTTGAAGAACTCTCATGCCAAACCAAGTCAACAAATATTTGTGAAGCATTTCCCATGTCACAGGCAGGCACTTTCCTAAGAACAGTACTAGGCATACAAATACAAACAGAATGAAAACCAACCCCTTCTTGCTTCAATTCTAATGGAAGATGAAAACAAAGAAAAAGTAACAGTTAAGTAGAACACTCAAAAGAGCACTAGATGTGGAGTCAGGAGGATTAGTTTCAAAGGTAGTCATAGACATCTCCTATGTGAATGGCCCTGAGCAAATGATTTTAAACTAATTTCCTAGCTCTTACTGCCCTTCTACCTTGGGACAGATACTTAGGTTAAATTCTAAGAGAGAAAGTATTTAGAAAAACAAAAAGCTGAAAGAGAAAGGGAGGAGAAATTAGGTAACTGGCTCAAGAGATAAAGTCCAGAAGAGTCTGTAGTACAGCCCAGAGAAGAATAACATTATAGCTTTCCTCAAAATGAAGGAGTAATTGGGAGTAATTAGGCAATCAAAGGGAGAGACCACAGAAGGTATTTCTAACATGTGAAATTCTCCAACTCTTACAACTACTCTTCCTTACACTGCCACCACTCCTTATTTTCATCATATTATTTCTCCTCTTTATACTAACAATTTTATTCCTCTTACTATTATTGCTCTCATTGCTACTTTTATTATGACTCCACTATTACTATTACTGCTACTTCAAATATCACTTTTACTCCTATCTCACTCTTATTCTTACTTTCACTACTACAAATCCTACTGTTACTTTTATTGTTATTACTCTTCCTACTTATACTTTTATACTTATACTATCATTCCTATTTCTAATATCACTATTTCTCTTATTCCTACCATTATTACTACTCAAACTCATCCTATTATTACTTCTATTATTCCTACTTCACCATTACTTCTACCCTTCCTACTATTACTTCTATTACTATTCCTTACTTACTCCTACTCCTCCTACTATTAATTCTACTCTCTCTGTAAATCTAAGCAACAGAGCTGACTAGAGATATGTCGGGATGCCACAAGCAACTGAAAAGATTTAAAAGGCATCTAACATTTACAAAGTAATGGAGTTATATTTTCAGGATCCAAAGTCCTTTGCAAATCAAGTTTCAAAGAGCAGAGATAAATTGCCTCTCCCAAAAAATAAGCAGATTGTACAAGGATACTTAATGTGAAAAAGGAGACAGAAGGTCAATGCTACTTAAAACTCAAGCACTCACCTCTATACTGGTGTCTGCTTCAATAGTCACATTCCCTTCCATAGAATGAATTGGATCTCATACCAATGAAATGTCAAATGCTTTAAGTACTACATATGAACATTAACTACTTTATTTTTTTTGGAAACCCTTTCTTCTGTCTTAGGATCAATACTGTGAATTGGTGTTAAACTTAAATTAAAAACTTCTGGTTCTTAGTTTCCATATATATTATTAATATTCACTTGAAAGAAAGAAAGCAAGGGCTAGGTAAGAGGTTTTAAGTGACTTGCCCAGGGTCACCCACATAGGAAATGTCTGAAGTCAGGTTGAAGCCCCTGATTTTCAGTTTCTAGGCCTGGCTTTCAATCCACTGAGACACCTCACTGGCCCTCAAATGAACTACTCTTGAGAAAGAATTTGAAACAAATCCAAGATTGCCTTCCAATAAGTAAGATGTTCATTTTTATCCTATAATCACCAAGCTTCTTCTGAGTTTTTCAGACTAAATTTAGATTCATGAAGGAATGACAGAAAAATGCAGAATAATCTCCTACAAAATCAAATTGTGTTCTATAAATTTTAGATGACATAAATGTCAAAGAGTAGAATATATAAGGACTGTTGTTTCTTTCTTCAAATATTTGAAGAGCTCTCACATCAAGCCAAGTCAACAATTATTTATGAAGGATTTCCTATACAATGGGCCAGCACTGTTTTAAGTATAGTACTGGGCATAAAAATAAAAGCAGAATGAAAACCACCTCCTTCTAACTTCAATTCTAATGGAAGAAAATGGAAAAAAAGAAACAGGGGGAAGCTATATATTACACTTGATAGAGAACCAGGTCTGGAATCATGAGGACATGAGGATACATTTGAAAGGTAGCCACAGACATCTCCTGTGTATGTGACAACACTGATTTCCCAGCCCTTACTGCTCTTCTGCCTTGGAAAAAATATTTAGTAGACATTCTGTGAGAGAAGGTAAGGGTTTCAAAAAAAGGAACTGAAAGGGGGAAGCAAAAGAGATTAAGGTATGTGCTCAAATCATAAGTAGAGAAAGTCCAGAAGACAGGTGTGCAATACAAGAATGAAGATGTGGCTCCTCCTGAAAATGGAGCTTCTGAGAGGAATCATCCAGTCACAGTGAGAGATCATAGGAGGTACTTCCAATATGTAAATTCATCCTATTAGTAATTCTACATTTCAGCTACTGCCAATATTCCTATTCCTTCTGCTACTGTCAGTATTCAGAATCTTTCTACAATTGCTATTACTCCTACTCTTCTGACTATTACTATAACTCCTACTTTTACTCTTACTATTACTGCTACTTCAACTATTGTTTCTACTTCTATATTCTCTCTTACATATACTTCTATTATTACTTAAATACCTACTCCTTCTATTACTCCTTCTTTTCCTCCTCCTCCTAATACTGACTCTTATTTTTAATACCATTCCTACTCATACTATCACTATTTCTCCTTCTCCTACTGGAACTACAACTCCCACTCTTACTACCACCAGTACTCCTACTCTTCCTGCTACTGGTATTACTCCTACTCTTTTGACTATTGCCATTACTCCTCTTCCTCTAATTGCTATTACTCTTACTCTTCATACTATTGCAATTGCTCCTCTTCTTCCTACTTTAACTATATAACTCATATTCCTAATACTACTCCTCTTACTAATATTGTTACTTTTACTCTCCCTCCTCCTCCTAATCTCACTCCTCCTCTTATTCCTGCTATTTCTTATTCTTCTTTTACTCCTATTCCTATTATTAATATTACTCTTATCCCTCCTACTTTTACTCCTATCCCACTATTTTCTAATTACTCCTACTCTTGCAATTATTCCTATTCTTCCTTTTATTGCTATTTTTCTTATTCTTCCTACTATTGCTATTACTACTACCCTTCCTGCTATTACTCCTACTATTGTAATTACTTCTATCATCTCTGGAAATCTAAGTATAATTGGAGATGTGTGGTGATGCCGCAGGTAGCTAAAGACCCTTACAAGCAATCTGACATTGACAAAATATAGCCATTATCCAGCCTGGTTCCTAGATTCTGTTGCAAATCAAGTTTCAAAAGAGCATAGAAATAAGTAATCTCTCTCAGAAATGAGCAGAAGCAGCTGCATAAATGAGTATGATTAGTATGAAAAAGGAGACTGAAGGTCCAAGATGCCCACGACTCAAGAGCTTACCTATACCTTGCTGTCTGCTACACTGGTGACATTCCCTTCTATAAAGGGAATTGATATTGAGAAGCTTATCATTATGGAGACCACAGGTCAAGCCTAAGAAAAATTTATAGAATGATTAGAAACTCTCCTTCTTCTAATGTCTTGCTTCTGTAACTCACCAAGCATGAACTTGACCCTGGACACTTTGAGGCTAAAGCAATGAATCTCAAGCTCTCACAGTATATACCAAACTTGAAAGAATTTGAGGATGGGCCCATTGCTGTACTGCATTCTTATCATCTAAGGACAAGTCTAGTTAAGTTGAAAGAATTTCAAAAGTACACTAGCTTCCATCTCTAGGCCTAATTTTCAATCCATGGAGCACCTAGGGTATCCCTCAAATAAACTACTTTTGAGAAAGAACTTAAAACAAACTCTAAGCACTTTACAATAAGTAAGATGATCATTATCATCCTATAATCACCAAGCTTTTCCTAAGTCTATGAAACCAAAGTTAGATGTGTGAAATAAACACAGGAAAAATGCAAAATAATTGACTATAATACCAAATTATGTAGCATAAAATATGGATGCTATAAAGGTCAGAAAGTAGAAGATAACTGATGTTTTCAAATTTTTGAAAAGCTCTCATGTGAAGCAAAGTCAACGATATTTGTTAAGCATTCCTTATATGATGGACAGGCACTGTCCAAAATATGATATTAGTATACAAATATAAGCCAATAGAAAATAAATCCATTTCAGCTACAATTTTAATGAAAGAAGACAACACATTACTTGGGGCAGTTAGGAGCACAATGAATAAAGCACCAGGCCTAGAATCAAGAGGACCTGGTTCAAATGCAGCTTCAGATGCTTCCTGGCTGTATCACCCTGAACAAGTCTATTCATCTCCCTTGGAACCAATACTTAATAGTTTCTAAAATAAGAGGTAAGGATTTTTAAAAAATAATCTGAAAAGGGAAAGTAGAAGTGATTAAGGTACCTGGCTCAGAGATAGATAAAGTCCAAGAGTCAGAATTGAAACCCAGAGAGGAATGAAGAAATGATTTCTCTTCAAAATAGAGATTCTGAAAGAAATCAGCCAAATGCAATGAGATGCCAGAGAAGGTACTTCCAATATGTGAAGTACTTTTCTTATTCTTTTTGTTATTTCCATTACTCTTACTTTTCCCCGTTATTGACATTATTCCTATTCTTCCTGCTATTGCTACTACTCTTAGAGTTTTGTTGCTATTGCTTCTACTCTTTTTACTTTTGCTATTACTCCTCTTTCTACTTTTCCTATTACACCTACTCTTCCAACTATCACTATTACTTCCTAATCATCAAACTATTGCTTTTACTACTACTCTTCCTATTATTAGTCCTACTCCTGTTATTACTGCTACTACTCCTACTATCACTTCTATTCTTCCCACTAGAACTATTATTGTTTTTTTTAACTATTATTCTTACTAGTGCTTTTTACCCCTTCTTTTTCTTTTATTATTATCATTATTACTCCTACTCCTACTATTCCTTTTACTCCTTCCTACTATTCCTCATATTCTTAATATTACAACTATTATTTTTGTGCTTTTACTCTTCCTATTATTTTTCCTATTTTTTCCTCTTACTCTTAGTATCACTCATCTTACTATTACTTCTACTCCTTGTAGAAATTTAAGTAACAAAAAGCTGAGTGGAGATATGGGATGATGTAACAGGAAGACAAAGAGCTCTAGAAAATATTTGCTATCCAGAAATCATAGCATTTATCCTGCTGGCCTTCTGGATTACTTTGTAAATCAAATCACAAAGAACTGTGAGATAAAGAGTCTTTCTCAGAAATGAGAAGAGATTGTTACCAAATGAGTACATTTAGTATAAGAAAGGAAACTAACCAAGACTGAAGAATTCCCCTGTATCCTGGTGTCTGCCTTGGTAGTGAAATTCCCTTCCATAGAATGAACTAATATAGAATAGCTTGTCATGACTTGGACCACAGGTATAGACCTTTGAGAAAATTTGCTAGGATGATGAGACATTCTCCATCTTCTAATGCCCCACTCTAGCAACTGACTGGGCATAAACTTGATTCTGGACTCTCCAAGGCTAAACAAGTAAAACTCAAGCTTTTGTAAGTCCTACTATTCTCTAAAGATTTTGTGTATGGGCCCAGTAACACACTGCATGCTTATCATCTAAGGATAAGTCCACTTAATTTCAGAGAGGAAGTTCACAAATCACTTACTAATGTGAGTAATACCTACAGAAGTGGCTGACTGCCCCCCTGACCAGTGCTAAACAAATTTAAAGAATTTAATTGATCCCTGTAAAGTGGAGGAAGGGACAAGAAGTGACATAAAGAAAGATTCATAAAAAGTGTCTAAACTTCCTGACAGAAGTTCTTTGAGGTATTTGGCCTGAATCTTCAGCATGAAGGAATTGGGGCTGGTAAGAATGCTCTTGGATCTTCTCCCTTCAGACTTTGGATTGGGTGAGGGAAAAAAAGTTGACACTCCTTTTCTGGCTCCTGGAGAGACTAGCAGCAGAGAGGTCTCTCTCTTAGAGGAGGTTGCATGGGTAAAACCCTTGCTTAATTCATCACTGGGCCCTCTGGCTAGAGTTAACAACCCCTGCCAGAGTAAAGCCAGGT
The DNA here is from genome assembly GCF_016433145.1 of Gracilinanus agilis. NCBI lineage: Eukaryota > Metazoa > Chordata > Mammalia > Didelphimorphia > Didelphidae > Gracilinanus > Gracilinanus agilis. The sequence goes on from NC_058132.1 coordinate 577,022,205, forward strand.
GTTTAATGTGTTAGGTTAGATATCTTCTTCTTTAACATTTCTCTATTTTCATTCTTTCCCTCTTTTTGTAAATAAAGCTGCTAAAAATCATTTTGATGAACTATATTAATTTTAAAATAAGCAATCACATTCATTGTCTTTTATTTAGTCCAAACATAAATTTAATCCCTACATTACGTAGCACACTGAATGGAGCATTACATCTGGATTCAAGATCTGGATTCAAATTTGTCCTCACATCCCACCTGGATATTTTTCCCTGCACAAGTCACTGAATACTAATTTCCTAGACCTAATTGCTCTTCTGCCTCAGAACAAATGCTTACTAGAGGTTCTAAGACAGAAGGTAATTTTTTTTAAAGAGAGTTCCTTAAAGACAGGAATAAGCTATATGTATATAAGTAAATGAAGAATAAATACAAAATGAATACAATTGATCTGGAGGAAAATCTAAAATATGGGAAAATTGGGAATGACTTCTTGAAGGAATGACTTCAAGTAAGTTTTGAAGGAGGGTAATTCAGCTACCCTGAAGGAATGTTATGACCTTTAAAGGTCAAGATCTTATTCAAGGTAATTCAAGAGAAGCTCACTTTACAGCTATGTATGGGGGTTGAGATTTGCTTCATACCAGCTTGGCAAAGCTTCCTTGAAGAATTATAATTCTCTAGCTTGACCACAAAGCCCTAGAGAGGCCTCCTGGCTGTCAGTTGGCTGGGAGTAACTAGGAAGTAGTGTTCACTTCCTGAAACCTTAGTGATGACATAGTTAATCACTAGCCTGATCTGGATGTGTTCAGCTAAGCTGTTACCAAGATCTGACTATGTATATCAGAGATGTTGTCTTCAAAAGTAAGTTGCTGAACTCTTAAATGACTATTAAAGGCTTGAAGATTAACTAGGTATATTGGATAAATTGATGGGAAGGTAAACTGGGAGTAGGAGAGAGAGAAGTAGGTAAATCCTTGGTTATTCTTGCCTAAATTATGCTACATTTAAATAATATTTTAAATATAAAGATGTCCTAGGAGCAGAGATCAAAGGGACCTTGAGGGTCTCCCTTTGACTCTAAGACTTAGTATGGAGTCTGTTAGATGTTGAACCAAGGGACTAAAGTCACCTGAGTTAGAGGTTGTTGTAAATCTTGTTGATTTGATAAATGACCGTGAAATAGAAAAAAAAGTTCAATGGCTTTGATAACACAAAGGTGATTGATATGGCTTGCAAAATAGTTTAACCCTGACTGCCTGCCTATATCAAAACTCCCACCTCCTAGGGCCCAGACAGCAGACACCTCTCTGCTTCCCAGCCCAGGAAGAAGTAGTAGACCCTGAGATGTCTGTGCACACAATTTATACCCCTGTCCCAACTATCAGATTGGCACATGCCCAGGGCTGCTTTGCCATGTTCTGAGTTCTAAAGTAGCAAAATGTTTTTTTGTACCTATAGAAAATGGCTGACTATTTCTGTATATCACAGGGACCATGATTGTCCAAGGTCATATATGAGGAGGGAGACCATTCTAGGCATGAAGAAAGGCCTGCACAAAGTCAGAGAGGTGGGAGATAGAATGTCTTAAGAAAGAAGTTGTAAAATGCTCAGTTTGGCAGAAGTATACATTGTATGAGAGGAGATAATGTACAATCAAGTGGGATATTCCAATTCTGGAAATGATTCATAAAACTGGTAAATGCAGGCAGTTGGATTTGATGATCTCTGAAGGCTTTTTCAACTTTAGCATCAACAAGTGAATTAATTGTGAGGGCAGGCACTCTGTTTTAATTGTCTTTTTATCTCTCCTAATTTTATAGTCTAGTGTTTTGTCTGTTGTGAGTCCTAGTAATTTGTGATGGAATTAATTAATGATTTTGATGTTTGATGACATCAATAGCTTATATTTAGTTACCACATTAAAGCTTACAAAAATCACTAAAATCTTGTGAGTATATATCATACCTTTTTTAGAGATGAAGAAACTAAGTCCGAGAGGTTAAATTAGTTTTTCTATTCAAAACAACATGACTATCTCTCTCTGTTAGTACCTGTACTTCACAAATTTGTTGTGGAGATCAAATAAGATGACATGCCTAAAGGCTTTGCAAGGTTTAAAGTGCTAGATAGATGCTTGGTGTTACAAGTAACAATAGAAAATATTAACACTATTTTTAATTACGGAAGATGGAACAACCCTCTCAGAGAAACTTTCAGGGTTTACTTAATGGGACCTTGGATAGTCTAGTGTTGATCATTACTAATTTTGTTCACAGCAGTGAATCATGAGAAGTTGGTACTTGGACGAAGATAAATACTATCTTTATTCCCTTAATTGTTAAATTCTGACTTTACCCAAACCTACAGAACAGATGAAAACCTCAGAATTTATGTCAAGGTAAAAAGAAATAGCCACAGCGGGGCAGCTGGGTAGCTCAGTGGAGTGAGAGTCAGGCCTAGAGACAGGAGGTCCTAGGTTCAAACCCGGCCTCAGCCACTTCCCAACTGTGTGACCCTGGACAAGTCACTTGACCCCCATTGCCCGCCCTTACCACTCTTCCACCTATGAGACAATACACTGAAGTTAAGGGTCTAAAAAAAAAAAAAAAAGAAATAGCCACTGTGGAAATATCTGCACTTACAAAATTATGTGATATTATCACAGAAGTAGAAAAAAATTACTTCAGGAATGATCTGGAAAAACTAACAAAAATTCTGCTCTAATTATCTCCCTCATTTTCCAAGATAATTTGAGCATTAAAATATTAATGTGCATTAAAACATTATTAATATGATTTTATTATTGCCTCCCATTTATTGATTACAAACTAATTCATTAATGACTTCATTTTTTCTTAGTTCTTTATATTTTTGGTCATTTTTTGAGAAATTTTATTATTTTAAAATTTGATAATGAAATTTTAAAAATTTAAATTAAAATGACTGCCAGATGACAAGTTTTTGGGACCTCCTTGGTGAGAGGACCAAATAATCATAAAATTCTCCTGGATAATATTGAGAAATATTTTGAATCTGTACAATACTTCTGTATAGAAAATAAATTGTATCACCAGTATTGGTCAATTGATGGTATTCAAATGGTCTAAGAAATTTTAATGCAGCTTACCAGAGTTCAAAATATACTCTCATTAAGTAATTGATACATTTGAAAGTCTTCCTTGCATCTGCTTGTCATGAGAAAACTTATTTAGGTGTATAAGATGTAGGCAAAAAGCAGGTATCCATAGACACATGGAATCTAAGACACAAAGGGCTCTGATCTTTATCTAGTAGACAGTCATTATCTAATGCTAGTACTCATTTCAGTAGAATATACTGCTTCCTTCAAATGGTTTGATGTGTTTGTTTATAAACCACCAAATTCCAGATGAAGTAACAAAGCTTGCCTTAATCTTAGAAAGGAAAATTCCTCAAAAATCAGCTTGAGGCACAATGTCAGGTAGACTTTCATATAGTCTATAGTGCTTACATACTTTCAAAGAAGAATTGTATTCCTGTTTTTCTAGGGTCACCGCAAAATCAACATCCTCCCAAACAACCTATTAAAATCATTCCATTCCATAGTGATTTTTCCTGTCTTTGAAAGCTAGTAGAATCCTGTAAGCCTTATTACTTCCTGATTCTGCAACATATACTCTTATTATAACAAGTATATTCCACTTATCTCCCATTTAACTAAAAGCACTTAAAAGTGTCTTAAATTCCTTTCTATTTTCAACAACACTTGTCGTGGTACTGAAAATGAAAAAAAAAGAAATTTTAATAAATATTATTGGATGAGTTAATGAATTTAATTACATTGAATTTTTGAAAAAATAATTTGAAGAACATTCATAGTTTCTATGTGTTGAATATTTTTCAAAAGTTACAAATTATTAATGAGGATAATTCCAGAAATTTTTATTATTCTATTTTTTTCAATACATTTTGTTCTATTTGGGTCACTTGCAATTCTTTCATTTGTTTTGTTTTGTATTTTCTAAAATTATTTATGTCCATTGAGACAGCCTCTGGGCAGGAGGGTTAAATGAAAACATAGTTTCTTTCAATGATACCGTGGAATCTTACAGAAATGACATTATATCCAGAGACAATAAACTGAAATCCATTCCCATACCTACTTGATAGACAGTGTCAGGTGTCAAAAGTTACTAACTTACAGGAAGAGGTAGAGTTTTTCCCCCTTTTCCTACAAATCTGGCATTACATTCTATTTTAACACAAGCAAAAGTCATTTCACCTCTATCATGACTGGATAGCATTGGTACTAAGATAGCAAATTCTTAGGAGGAAAATAGGATACTTTCTAATATTTACTATTAATGGCTTTCTTCTTGACAATAATCATATTTACTTTTCAGTTTCTTTACATCATTCATCTTAATATCATAAAATAATCTGACTTTGTTGGGAAACAGACTATTTAATTTAAAGATTGTTCTATGGGTAAATAAGAATAAACAAACTTTCATTTCTTTTGTTTATCTACCACACATGTCTTACCATATTAATTAATAATATTGTTATAATTTAATTAAATATGAATTAAAATATAAATAATATCTATTTCAAATCTTGTGGCACTTAACAAATAATTATCAGGAAATGACTGTATTCATTATTATTAGCATTAACATTTTATAAAGTATCTTATATCTTGATAGGGTAGAGTTGCTCTTCTATGTAAATGATGAAAGTGTAAAAGATTGATTCTATTTATCTGGAACTCAAGTGTAACTCAGAAAAACTCATTGTCTTCATGACCCCAAGTAACCTGAAGAAACTAACTGGTTTTGAAAATTAAAATCTGGATGAAGTCCACCAGCTACTGATTCATTCCATACCAGTTCTCATAGTCTTTCTGGAAAGAGCTAGCCAAGACTCAGTGGGTCATTATATTGCTGAAATACTGAGACTGAGTCACTTTATACTCTTATATTTCTCTCTTATGCTGAAAATATGTGGCAGAGATATCTTTGCTTCCCCTTGAATCCAGAAATATGTCACCCCATTCTTGAAAACTCTCTATCCATAATAACCCAGATCACTCCCTGGATCTGCCCCTTTCAGCCTCTTTCACATATCCCTTCAATAAGAATTATTAAAGTAGCTATTGGTCAATTATGCTTTTGAGTGCTTATAGGTATACATAAATTTGCCCCAATGCATAAATATGTCCTTTCTTAATAAATATTTTCTTGATTTTAAAGTATTGTATCTCTCTTCTATCTCTCAGTTCTGGGAAAATGGCCTCTGGGTGCCTCAATGCCATGTACCTTCCCCCCCCCCCCACATAGTATTTGCTCACCTTTGACAGAAAGTTTTAAATTCCACAGAATTCATGCCTCCATTTAAAATATCAATTGCATTCTTTCTCCATTAAGGTACATTCTTCCCTCTTGGAGCCAATTCTGATGGGAGTGAGGTTCGAGCACTGCCTATCACCCCTTCCTATATTCCTCTCCAATATAACGGCTTATTGTTTCATGACTCTTTTCATGAGTAAATTTTCCCTATTCTAATTTTTCTCTTCTCCCTTCTCCCTATATATCTTTCTTTCTCATTCCATCTATTTTGGAGAGCAGTCCAATATAATTAACTGACATCCATTCCATCTTTTTATGTAAACTTCCTTTTAGAGGTAAAGTTCTTAGAAGATATACGAATCATTTTCTTGTATAAGAATGTAGAGATTAACCTTATTGAGATTTTGTTTTTTGCTTTAACTTTTACCTTTTTATTCTTCTCTAGAGTCTTGTTTTTAAATGTTAAATTTTCTATGTAGCTCTGGTCTATTAATCTAGAATATAGATAATCCACTTTTTCATTAAGTAATCATTTTTTTTTCTTGAAGAATTACATTCAGTTTTGCTCAGTAGTTTATTCTTTATTGTAATCTTTGGTTCCTTGTTTTCCAGAATATTTTACTTTTTAGTGCCTTCTTTTCTTTAGTAAATTTTTGTGCCTTTTTATATCATTAGGCCAATTTTATTTTTTAAGGATTTTCTTCTATATTTTTTGTGCCCTTTATAACAAGTTATTATTTATGTATTCATAAATTTTCAACCTTCTGTCTCATTTCTTCTTCCCTCTGAGGATTTGATCACAACTCTTTTTATGTTGTTGTCTTCTTATGAGTTTGTGTCTTTGTCTTCTTTGCCCCCACAGTAGCATTTTATGGGTATGTTCTTTATTGTTCTTGTTTACTCATTTTTCATCTAATTTTTAAAATTTTGATCTTTATTTTAAAGTTGGGTTCTGTCCAGTTAGGCATGAGAAAATACTGTTACAAGCTTCATGCCTTTTGGTGCTATTTTCAGTTAGTTTTCAAGTTTTTAAAGCTTCCAAAGTGCTATGATCCTGAGACAGATATGTTGACTGCTCTCCTAGTCTGTGCTCTGGTCTTTACCCTGGAAGGACCACTATTCTCTTGAACTCCCAAGTGATAGTAACTTCTTCCCCTTGAGTTGCAACTAGGTCCCTTGTATCCTGCTGCTTCAAATGCAAATGCCGTCACCCCTTTAGATACTAGGACTATAACTAAGATTCTTGCTTTCCTGTAACTAACCCAAGCATTCTCTCTCCCCTGGAACTGTGACCTAGAAGTATGTATAGACAACAAAGTTGTAATTCAGCAGCATCTTTACCCAGTGCTGGTAGCTTGTCTCTTATAATCTCCTTCTGTACAGTTATCCAACCCCCTTACTCACTCTGGGCTGAGAACTCTAGAAACTGCTGTTGCTCTGTGATCTCTCCAGTCAGAACACTACCCCAAAGGCAAAGACTTCCTAAATTTTCTTAGTCTGGAAATGTATATCAGCCTGATGTTTTGTTGACTGCAATTCCATACTTTGTTTTAAGGTATTTTTTAAAGCTTGAAGGGGAATTTTGAAAGAAGTAATTTTTCCTAGATGAATATTGGACTAGGTAGCCATGAGGTTCATTGAAATTCCAAAATTGTTTAATTACATGAATCAATATATAATATTCAATATGTTAGATATTAACAAACAAGTTTAAATTAAGTGATATTCCATAGTTTAAAAAGACATCAAAAAACAACACAACTACATCAAAATATGAGCGGCAACTGACTGAAATGAAAAACTATATAAAGAATTATTTTTCTTCAAAAACCTTCCTAGGCCTGTCAATCAATTTATTTATATTACCCTAAGGCAGTCTAGTGAACCCTAAAGACCCCTCATCAGAAGAGTTTTTATATACAAAAATGCATTTCATAAGATTAACAAAAATCATAGAAAATAGTTATCAAATTATTTTTGAAATCAAGTTCATGAACCCAATTTAAGGACCCTAGCTGTGAAGTAGTTAGGAGAAAAAGTAGAAAAAGAAGTGATAAAGAGTAGAGTTGAGAAAAGATAAAATTGATGACCAAAAAAATTCTTAGAAAAAGTAATCTATATATGATGACAATTGAAGGAAAATTATTTTCTATAAATAAGTAAATTATAATTAAAATAATAGTTAAAAGATATAAAAATTATAAATGTAGGATGTTATATAGGTAATTTGAGGAAGGTGTGTGGTATAAGGGAATTTGAAAGGAGGATGACGGAGACTTGCTAAGTGGGTAATCTTGGTTACAGGTAAGGGAGGGAAGGCAGGGGTGGTATTAGGAAAGGAAGATATAAAGGGTTTATCTAAAATAATAATGTCTTAAGTAAATATGTCAAAGCTAGGCTAAATTTCAATATTAAAGCTAGGTAATCAAGGCAGCTCGGCTGACTGACAACCTCCCTCCATGGAAGATCCAGCCAACTGCCTTTTCCTCAAGATTCCAAACCCCTAACAGCTTTTGGAACTCAGCCAAAGCTAGAAAAAACTATATGACCCCAATTCTGTATACTACAAGGATCGATAATTAGCAAAATGAATAAAGAAAATTCTCCTGACCTGAGCCACTTTTCTCCAGGAAATCTAACAAGTGCATAGTATTATATCTTAGAATAATTCTTAAATAGAATCCAGATCTTGCTCTGTCAAGTTTGTAACATGACTCAATATTTATGGATAACTCTATGATTGTATCAATGTAATAAGGGAAATATTGACAGTATTTAATGGAGAAAAACCAATTAATATGGCTTTTATTCCATAGACATCTACAAAATGAGGAGGCTAGAGGGAAATCTACACAGAACAAAGAGAAATGGAACTTTATCTATAATGCTACGAGTCATGAATATGTCTTTCTCTTTGGATCCAATAATTAGAACTAAAATAATTTTTTCAAAAGAATCTTTGTCAAACACTTTCTACTGGTCTCTTCCATTACCCATGATGAAAGCAAAATAGACACTTAAAAAACCCCAAACAAACTTTAACCAATTGACTAGGGACTGTATTTTTCTTTACCAAACTTTAAATAGTTGACTAGGGACGAAATTCTTGGTTTTATGAAGCACTAACAGTGAAGTGAGAAAAAAATATTTTTCCTTTCTATGCCTTGATCTCCTCAGATGTGTGAAATGACCTATTTGATTTTCATCTTAAAAAAATAATTAGCTTTTATAGTAGCTATTTATCCTTTCCCATGGTAATTTATCCAGAGGCAAATATAGAATTTGAAGTAGTATATTAGAGTTGAAAGAATATCATAATTTTAGCTAGACAATTCTTGGGTTTGAATGCTAATTACAATACTTATTATGGGGATGGTCATTAATAAGTTAGTTAATTTCTAATACTTTCAGTTCCTTCATTTGTAAAAATGGACATCATAATTCCAATAAGTACTTCATTCCCAGAGTTGATGGAGATTCAAAAGAAAAGCATACATAAAGTCCTTTGTAAACTATAATTAGCATTATAAATGATTACTAAGAAGCCACAAAATGCCTTCTATAAATTGGTGAAAAACTTTGTACTATCTATAATATTCTGTAGCAGTTAACAAACAAACACACAGATACACACACACACACACACATACACACACACACACACACACACACACACACACACACACACTGCTCCAGAATTAAAGCAACTAAATATTGATACTTTTTTTGCTCACATTAATTAACTGGACATATTAATCAAAATATTTTTATCTTTTCCAAATATATCTTTACATATAATCTCTTTCCATACATCTTACAGTTATACTAAAATGGAACTAGAAAGACTTGCTTCTACTTCCTCAGCTACCATTGCTCCTTTGTAGTTAACTAATACCATTGTCAATGTATATGTAACCAGAGTATGATTTGATCTTTTGAGAATGATAGATCTGTAGGACTTGTGGTCCATAGAATATAAGCTAAATGACAATTCTAAAAAGATTCCCAAGCAACTACTTCAGAGTGCTTGGAGGGGATGAACAAAAATATGAGTGCCATATACCTGACCTCTATTACCAAAAAATGTGTGCCAGAAATCATTGTGGGAGAGCTTGATATTAATCTGGGTTAGAGGGCAACTGTCTCTCAAAGAATGAACAGGTTCTAATGAATATTTTTAAAAATAAATAAATTTGAGTTGAATGACCAGGAAGTAGTTGCAAGTCAAGGGCTGCCTCTGAGGAGGCAGTCACAGGTCAGAGTCTGTCTCCCTGAAGAGAAGATGTCCAGGATTTTTATACCTTAAAAGAATATGGTCTACATGTCTTAGAAAGAAAGATGGAGAGGCAGACAAACAAGGGGGATAAATGAGATAACATTATGAGGTGCCTTGAAGTCTGGGGGAGAAGCACAGGTACACATCATTTTTGATATCCTGATCATAAAGGTGCATGAATTACCTATCTTGAGGAACCTAGTAATGTTTGAGGTGCTAAGACCCCTATCATAAAACCTGTATAAATGCATCTAAAACAAAAGCAGAAAGTCCTTTGTTTATTCAGTCATCCCTTCAGTTGCATTGCGGCCAGCTTTCTTCAGCCAGCACTATATGGGTGAAAGATTGGGAAATTCTTCATGTAATCTTTGACCTGGCATTCCTCTACTGACTTGTGGTGTACTGGAGAGTCTGTGCTTCCATATCAGAATCAATTTGACAGTGCAAGAACCAAGACAAAATAGAAAATCCTTGTTGATAACATCTAAGAATTTGTTATTGTTTAGATATTACACTCATAGTCAGCACATAACAGTAGTTGGTGTCATTGTTTCATTTTAACATCTTAATTATAAAATTATATTTGTAAGTCTTTTGTGTTTTAGTATTTTGTTGTATGTAGGAAATAAATACCTGACCAATACATAGTTCATATTATATCTTTAATACATTTATATCTCTTTTTGTCAAAACTCTAAACATGAGTAACAACATACTTTAGGTAATTTAGAACCTGTGGGTTTGAAGGCTTTAATGAGAAGTAAAAGAAAAAGAAGTCTAATCTTTTCATGAATGGTCATGCTCCCTTTATCCTGAACTGTGCTATACTGAATGATAAGATCTAGAGGAGCGGGGTAAATAGAGTGAAACAGGACCTTGAGTCCAAAAGTGATATTTTTTATTAATAGAGTAGGAGAAAAGAAGGAAGCATGTAAGCTCTATATATTATGCGATATTAAGGTGAAGTGGAAAATTTGAATATGTAGAATAACTGCAAAATCAAAATATCTGACACGTCATCCTACACAGTCTTCAAATGAATTTCTCCTACTCAAAATAGTATCCGAATTTGTCCAGCTACATGGGCTGAAAATAACAACTCCTTTAAATTTGCCTTTTCCTTTTACCTCGTAGTGGAATTAGCCACATTTTATTGAATCTTCTTTTGAAACATCTCTCTCATTCATCTCTACTCTAGCTATCATAAACCTAGGCCTCATCGCTACACGCAAATTATAAAAATGGTATCTGAACTGTAAGTTCCAGTGTAAGCTTTCCTTCTTCCAAGTCAATCTTCAAATTACCAATTTTTTATTATTATATTTTATTAGTTCTAAACATTTCATATTGTGAATGATTTATGATCATCTTATGATGTCATGTAAATAATATGAATTGATTTATGTATCAATCTAACTGTTCATTTGTTGCAAATAACTACAAATAAAATAACTCCAGAAACATGTTGTTGGTGAAATTGTTATAATCTTCTTTTTGATCTTTATTGAAGCAAATATCTTCTCAGAAAAAAAGCATTTTTTCTTATTTTTAAATTTCATTTTTTAAGTTGCATGTAAAAACAATTTTTGACAATTAATTGACAAGATTCTGTTCCCTTTCAGTTTCCCTGATTGCTGCACCTGAATCTGATCTTTAATTTCTTTAGGCCACTTGGTAGTGCCTCACTTTCCCCTCTATGATGGTTTTGTTGGTAGCTCCTAGGGATGTACTGGGTTCTACCTTTTTCTTACCTCAGACCATATAGAATTGGATAGGGCTGGTATTGACTTGCTCCCCCCCCACGCTTTTTTATTTTTTGTTGCCTCACGAACTGTGTAAGGCTGCTCCTAGTCCTGACATTTCCTTAATTCAGGTCTTGGGCTACTACTCCCTGTCTTGTGTTTTATTGCCTCAGTTTTCTTGACAGTAGGTAGGGCTATGCTGGTGAGTACTCTGTAAGCTCCTTTCTCTATGAATTCTGAAAGCTCCCTCTCCATTGCAGCACTCTCTGGCCTACTGTCTCCAATTACCCAAGTGAGTTATATATATCCCTTCTGCTTTTCTTTGTTTTGAGTCATTATATTTTCTACTTTTCTATATTTGGAATGTTTGGACAAGCTGAGTATCCCTTATTGCATCACTCTAGGTCCCAGCATCAATAAGTATTTTTTTTAAAAGATTTAGCACAGTTTAATTCCAAAATTTTAAAATGCCCTTTTGATTTCATTTTGTTTTGTGTTATTTCTCAGGAAGTCACCTCACTTTTCCCTCAAAGGAAAAAAAAATAAACAATAAATAAACCTCCCTTATAAAAATATATATACTGCCTACTATATATTATGTAAGTTATGCATGTAATATACTATATATATATTTTAGGTAATATGTTAATTAATACATTTGTGTAGTATATTAAAATATATTGATATAATATAGTATAGAATCAAGGTAAATTTATATATTAATATATTTAAGTAAAGAAACTGATTCATATCATAGCTGTGAATGTGTATTTATTTATGTACCTCTTTATTCTCTAGCAAAAGATACTTCACTTGTCTTTTGAAGTCATGATTTGTCAAGACTTTAAGCAAATTTCTGACATTTTTTAGAGTTGTTATCGCCAACATTAATGCGTTCTTCATACAGATTATTTCTTCTGCTCCTACAAATTCTACTCTGTATCAGTTCATAGAAGTTTTTACATATTTCTCTAAATCTGTCATCATTTACTATGGTCCAGCAAAATTTCATTGCATCATATAATTGTTCATTCCTTTCCCAACTAATGGATATCTATTTTAATTCTAGGTTTGTTATTTTTGTTTTTGTTTTTTTTTGTGATTGCAAAAAATGATGCTATAAATATTCTTGTATAGATGTCTTTTTTTCCCTCCCTCATTTTCTTGAAGTACATACTGTAATAAAAACTAGTCTTAGATACTTCAAAAATATTTGTTAGTAAAGAGAAAGAAATAGAGAAAGTAGAAAATTTTACCTGCCTAAATCAAAGTCAGCAGCTACAGTTTCAAGCTGCAGTTCCTGGATTAGGTAGTTGGCTTCCTGCTGTACTTCCCAGAAATGACTTAAGGTTATGTTGGTTTTAACAGTGATATTCGTGGGAGGCTGTAAAAATGCCAGGGGTCTGTAGCAATCAGGTCTTAGTTCTCCTTTGGTATATGGAGAGCACACACACACAGACTATCAGCAGGCTTGAGGGAAAAGGGAGTGGCACAATCTTAGAAGCACTCCTTTACTTCCCCTCTCCCACCAAGCAGTTAGGAATCAGTTACAAATTGAGGTTGAACTGTTATCCTTCTGGGCTCAGTCAGGAAACTATGAAGGACAACATTTCTAGGGATATTAACTTTCTCTAAACTATTTCCCCACAGGTTTGAGTAAGGAGAAAATAGTAAAAGCTTGATGTCTGAAGCTTTCAGGGACAGAGGAAAGGATTTACTATTGGGTCACATGGCAGGAGGAGCTCAGCTTGAGGAGGTGTAAGTATTCCCCTAAAAAATAGCCAGGCACAGCTCCCTTATGATGAAGGGTTTAATGATACGTGGGGAAGGGAAGGAAGGGCAGATTTAACAAGGATAAAATAAGGTCAGGGAAGCCCTAAACTGTTAGGTTCAAGCAGCCCCTCCCCCCAGAAGGGAGCGGTATCTTGTTTAGCTATTTAGCTCTCTAAACCAATAGATAATCTTCTCCTATGGTCTAAATAACTAATTTCAGGTAACTATGAATGTTGATTGAAGGTCCAGTCAAACTAAAGCAAGGTTGGCAGCTCTCAAGAGCCCCAAGATCTGGGAACAGCAAACAGAGTGACCTGCTCACTTCAATTCCCAGGAATCAATTGAACATAATTGCCTTAAACTGCCCCCTGACCCCAGAGTTCTCTGGGTCCACTGGAATTCTCAGCTGAGGCTTGACTTACTCTCTTGCAACTGGAATTCCACTCAGTAATTTCTCAATGTCACACTTACATAGATAAGCTCTGAGATAGTTGTGAGAAAGATCCTTTCACAAGGTCAAGAAATAGCAGAGAGACTCAGCCTGCTTCACTTGCTGTTGTTTTAAGCTCAGTCTAAAACCTTCCCCTAAGATTTTCTAAATGATAAGAGTTTCTTTTCAATCCCTACACATTACATCCCTAAACTACTACCAGTCAGGAATCACATCTGCCTTGCTGGCAAATTTAGACACCTGACTCTGTGATGGTATGTCTTCTGGAATGTAAGGGTCCTCTAGATATTTAATTCATACAACAGATACATCCCTGGATCAGAGGTTGTAGTTCCAGATTATTTCAAGAATGACTGAACTAATTTCTTTCTCCACCAAAGGTGCACAAATCTGCCTTTCCTCCCACAGACTTTTTAATATTTGCTACCTTTTCTTTTGCCCCAGAGTCATTAATAAGTATTTCCATTATTATTAATGACATAAGATACAATTTAAAGGGACATAAAAAGTAAATTAATATGAAAAAATAAAAATTAATGATAAAATTTTTAAAAATAAAATTTCTTTTTCTTCATTTTGGGAGCTGACTTTTCATGTCACTTTGACCACATATATTGGGAAACATTTTTGTTATTATATATTTGAATCACTTCATTATGTAGCTTGAGCTTTAGAACTTAGTCAATGAAATTTATTTTGAAGATTTTTTCAGCCAAAATTATTTTTTCCTTCTGATGTCAAATCTATTTCTTTCAGTAATACAGGAGCCTTTCAATTTTATACAAATAAGATTACTCATTTGACATTTTCTCATCATCTCTTTCAGTTGTTTAGGTAAGAGTTTTCTTTGCCTTTTACATGGTGGTTGCATTTTATATACTTATTGAATTAAATTAAATTAACATATATTTAACAGAATTGTGTAATGATGAGAGCCAAGAGACATAGTGAAAGTAATTGTGCTACATAATATTCAACATGAGGGTTAAGGGAACAATAATGGAACACAGGTCCAGTGAATTATTATTGTGTTTAAGACAGTGAGTACTGTAGGATTAAGGAAACTAAGATTAGAGTCAGTGGCAATGGACTCACCCCAGTCCCTGGTCTTTGAAGAAGCAGGCAGACAAGACTGGATGGGAGGGCAAAAGGGAGGGAGTAGACTCTTCCTCAACCCCCACAGAGTGAGCTGTTAAAATCAGTTACTGTTTCTTTCAGTTAAACTATGGAGGTTGGAACTGGCTAGGTAAATTCAGGATCCATGCTGATAATGGTAAAGATTAAACCCTTATGATAATATCTTTCTCTGTATGTATTATGTCCTCACAGGATAGAATAAGTGAGGCTTGATGTCTTAGGAGCAGCCCACTGGCTCAGAAGTTAGGATCAACTTCAGAGACACTAGTAAGAGGAGGCTTATGGAGGATGTGAGTATTTCCTCAAATTATCTGTATCCAGACACAGTTCCTAGATGATAAGGGTTTAATGATATCTGGAAATAGGAAGGGGGTAGATGGTTTAGGAATGATAGGTAAGAGGAAGCTATCAAAAAAAGCTATGTCAAATAAGAAGCCCCTCCCCTGAAAGGGGAAAATATATCTTGAATGGCTGGCCTCCTATTTAAGCCCCTAAGTATTCTTCTTTCTAAAACCTAAACTACTAAACTGAAGGTTGATTGTGGTCTTGCTTGAAGGCCTAGCAAAGTAAAGCAGCCCTGGCTTTCAGAGTCTTTCTCAGCCCAGGAGCAATACAGAGTGTCTGTGCCTAGAGCAAAGAGTAAAAAGTCCTGCAAGAAGGGTGACCTGGCTTTTATACCAGGTCAAAATGCATTTAACTGCCCCCTCTCTTAGAGTTCTGGGTGGCACTATGGAATTCTGTGATGCAGCTTGAACCTCTCTCTGCAGCTTGAACCCCCCTCAGAAATATGGATCCCACAGTACCAGATACTATCCAAAGTGAATAAAGCAGATAGAATATTTGTCCTAGAGAGCATTAGAACTTAGATGAAAAAAGGCATTACCATACTTTTAAGGGGAAATGGATTCTGAAATATAGCAAGACTTACATAAAAGAATAAAATATAATAAAATACATTATGTATTATATTTTACATCATATATAATAGATTGACAGATGCTTTATTCTTTCTGAGGAAAGATAATGGGAAGAAAATTAGAGTATAGAAGTAAGACAAAAATTTTTATAGGAACAACTTTGTAACTATCAACTTTTAAATAACAAATTGTAATAAGACAAACTTTCACTTCTAAAAAGATCATGAGTATTACAGATGAACTAAGGCTCTGATTAAGTATTTTTTTAAACTCCCTTCTCAAGGACACAATATAAAGAGGACTGGAATGAGAGCCTTGAGTGAACAAGTTCATCAAAGCTGAAATTACTTTGAATCATTTGCTCATCTCTAACTATTATGAGGAAGTTAGGTTGACATTTTCTACATCAATTAACATTATGCTGAATATACTTCAATTTAATTTCCCCTTAAATACCTTTTTGTATGCAATGGGTAACAAGATTCTATAGCATTGCCTTCCTTTCCAGTTTACATATGATATTAGAAGGATAATTGATTGTGTTTCTTTTGTTCCAGTTAGGAAGAATTCTATTAGACTTTTTTTTTCTTCATCCAAATGTTAAGCCTGAAAGTGAATTCAGAATTCTCCTAAGGAAGAAACCTACTGTTATTGGCAAGTCAGAATATTTCTGACAATGTCCTCTGAATTAAACCTGATCCTGAGGAATCTATCAAGAGAACTTTGTCCCTCCTAAAGGATTTGTGATTTTACCATGTTAGACAGAAAGGTAGGCTATGCTCTGCTGAAAGACAGAATAAAATGCATATTGGAAAAAATGTTTTTTTTAAGATGAATCAAGTACATTGATTCTGAAGTTATTATAATGAATATACCAATAATAATGATAATAATTCATTACTATTGTTTTAGGAGGAAGCTAGATGGTTCCCTGGATAGAGAGCTAGGCCTGCTATCAGGAAGATCTGAGTTGAAATCTGATCTCAAACACTCACTGCCTGTGTGACCTTGGGAAAGATACTTAATCTCTGTTTGGCTTAATCCAGTGGAGAAGGAAATGGTAAATCATGCCAGTACTTTTTGCAAAGAAAACCTATACAGGATCATGAAAAATCAGACATGACAATGACCAAAACACAACATAGTTTTACGATGCACTATGCATTTTCCTTGCAACAACCCTAGAAAGTAGGCAGCATGTGTATTATTATTCTTATTGCTGATGACCACTACGGTAAGTTTCAGTTTAATATTTATGATTTAATGACAGTTCTGTCTAAGATACAATTTAGACCTTCATCACCAAAGAGATCCCATGACACTATCATTCTAACAACCTCATGAGTCTAAGATAGCAATAGAGACCTATGATTTCATTGACAAATTTCTTGTCAGAAAACTCTTGCTACTAATATAGGTGACAACTATATAATTCATAACCTTGGGCAATTGCCAAGAGCACTGAGAAATTATGGTATTTATCTAGGCTCACACTGCTAGTATAGGTTACAAGCTATCTTTGAAATTCTGCTTCCTTTCTTCCAGTTAGACTCTCTACTCAAAATGGCATAGTTTTATAAATGAGTTAAGATGTAAGAACGAAAATCATATAACATTCATTCTGTAAATTTGCAATGAAGTGGCAGTCAATTATAAACAATGGATTGGTGAGGAGAGCCATGGAATAAGAATTGGAAGATTTAATATTTTTATGACAAAGGAATTGTGTATTCTTAAGAGCAAGTCACTATAACAAATAGTTATGTCCACATAATGAGAATTGGTAACTCTCAGTTTCAATCTTGTCACTAAAATCTACATTGTTTTGATCTTTTCTCTATTTCATTCATGTTAACAAGCTTATATGAAATCCTAATTTGTATCAAACACTAAGGTATTCATTTATGATAAAAAGATAAAAAAAGAAAAAAAGTAATAACTGCTGCCCTTAAAGTTTATATTCTCTTTAAGCTAAATTAGACGGACTTAATGACATATATACAGGCAAGCATAAAACAAAATAATTTCTTCAAGATTGTTAGATCAATTATGAATTGTGTGTTGGTGATGGAGGAAATGTTTTGGAGAATTGGGGAAGATTTCAATTAATCAATCATATTATGAAATGAGATAACATTTGTAAAGTATTTAGCATAGCATTTATATATAGCAGGTGCTAAATAAAAAGTTTTTTCCCCTTTTTCCTATTGGGGAGAGATTGAGGTCAAATAGGAATGATAGTATAAGCAGAAAAGTTGGGTTTAAGGGGAAATTACCTGAAGAGATTATTTGTAACTGGAGAAAGAATTTTTAGTTGAGTGGTAGGTTTGAAAGCCTAAATAAAAATGGCTGAGAGTGAATAAATAAGACTAAATCCAGGCATAACACAGATAGCTTTTTTCCCCTTTAAGCTAAAAGAGGGAGACAATATTGTAGTTTGAAAGGATGACAGCTAATGAGGACATTGAGATATGATATAGGGGACTTAGAAAAGAATGAAGTTTAGAAGTTAGTAATTTACTGAGTAAATTAAGAAAAGTCAACAGAAAAGAAATTAGAGGGAAGTGAAGGCCTGGGACACTTCAGAAGAAAGAAGGTTGTGATAGCTTCTATGGGGAATATGATGGTGCCCAATCAGGCAGAGATAAAAGGAATTTCTTCGCTCTGCAATCCATAGAGCATCCAGTAAAAGGCTGATCACACAAATTTGTAGTAGATAAAGCGGGCTTATTATGTGATTTCTTCCAGCTGGTAGGCATTAAAGACAAAGATTTAATGAATAACAAAGAGTATGTGTTTATTATTCTTTATTAAGTTCTTTAGTATTCCTTATTTTATTAAGAATAGAAGATAGTGTGGAAACAAACTTGTAACTATCATGCTTGGAATGGAAAGGGAAGAATTTGAAGTTAAAACAGGAGAAAGTACTGAGAGATGATACAAATACTGTTCCTGATGAGAGCAAAGAAAAGACTTGGGAAGGGTAAGGTATAAAAATAACTTAAATGTCAGAGGATGTTATGGCAAAGTAATGCCAGAGTTCTTTATAAAGGAAGTAGAGGATTTGTTTCTAATGCTGAGATGCAGGACACAATATTTCTAAAACCATTTATACTTTACTCACCTGCCATGATACTGCTAAGGATTTCCAGCAGTCAAATTGGCTTCAATTTATAGCAATTCCATTTTAAGGGGGACACAATCTCTTATGAAGTTCTGAAAGTTCTTTGGTATGTAAACCAGAACTTAACAATACCCATTGAACACTAATAACAGTTTTTCCACTGGCACCTAAACAAATTACTGTAAAATATTACTGTTCAGAGAGAACCCTTCCTTTTATAGTTCTTTTGAAATGTTGGAGATATTAAGCCAGAATGTTTGTCTATATTTATACTTTTTCTCAATAACTATAAATTAAAGCACAGACACATTTAGTAAATATTTATTTTTAGTTTTCCATCATTAATTTAGATGCCAGGTGTTTTTAGGACCAAAAAACTAAACATGCTCAATTTACAATGAGGTTTAATTTCCAGTGATATTTAGATAGATTACATTCTTCGAAAAGAATGTAATGTTTATGTATAGATTGGTGCACTCTGCATATTTAAAATTTGTGTAATTTCTGGAGAAAAGAAGCAAGGATGTAAAGATAGATATGGCATTAATTAATTCTAGTATCAATAATATTTTTCTCTAATATCGAATTTCAGAGAAAATTAAATTTAAGAAAAAGTTTATACCACCAAATAGAGAAGGTAATATTTAAATTAGCATATATTATGTCTCAAGAAAAAAGTATTTTATAATATTATTACTTAATCAAAATATAAGTGATAAAGACAATTTAAAATTATCGTATCTATAGGAAAGGGAAGATTCATGATTACTATACACACACACATACACACACACACACACAGACATATATATATATAGGTTCACAGGAGGTGAAACAGAAAGAATGATTTTTAAAAGAACTGGACAAGTTCTGAACAAGTAACAACTGTGAGAGGTAGCAAAAGGATAATCTATTTGTCCAAAGTATATTGCTTCCTTAGAAAAAATAAAGAAAGTTTTCCAGCATTTTGGGTGGACCTCCTATAATGAACTTATGAGAATATGATTATCTGGGATTATATCTTCCTAAAAAAATCTAGAAAATATATGAACATAATTATAAAATGTTTTTTACAAATAAAGTCATGTTTAAATAATTGGATAAATAATAATTGTTCATGGATGAAGAAAGCCAATAAAATTAAAATCACAATTCTATCTAATCGACTTATTCAATGTCATTCAAATTAAATTACATTTTTTAGTTAAACTAGAAAAATAATAACATTTATTTGGCAAAACAACAGGTCAAGGATATCAAAGGAAATGATGAAAAAGTGTTAAGAAAGGAGGTCTAGCAGTAGCAGATTTCAAACTATATTATACAGCAGTAATTACCAAAACTATATGGAAAAATATACAATTTTTAGGAATCTATCTGCTAAGACAAACACAGGAATTATATAAACACAACAACAAAACACTTTACCCACAATTAAAAAAATAATAAAAAATAAAAAATGATCTAAATAATTGGAAAAACATTATTTGCTCATGGATAGGATGAGATAATATAATAAAAGTGACAATCCTACCCAAATTAGTCTACTAATTCAGTACCATACAAAATCAAAAACCAAAAATCTTTTTTATAGAATTAGAAAAAAATATAACAAAGTTCATTTATAAGAACAAAAGATCAAGAATATCAATGGAAATAATGAAAAAATGTGAAGGATAGGGGCCTAGCAATACCGTATCTTAAATTTTACTATAAAGCAGCAGTCTTTCAAACAACATGGTACTGGCTAAGAGACAGAAGAGTGGATCAATGGAATAGACTAGGGGTAAATGACCTCAGCAAGCTAGTCTTTGATAAACCCAAAGATCCCAGCTTTTAGGATAAGAACTCACTATTTGACAAAAAGTGCTGGGAAAATTGGAAAACAGTGCAGGGAAAATTAAGTTTAGAACAACATCGTACACCCTATACCAAGATAAATTTGAAATTGATAAATGACAAATGTAAAGAGTGAAATCATAAATAAATTAGGTGAACATAGATTAGTATTCCTGTCAGATCTGTGGGAAATGAAGGAATTTAAGACCAAGCAAGAGATAGAAAACATTACAAAATGTAAAATGAATTACTTTGATTACATCAAATTAAAAAAAAAAGTTTTTATGCAAACAAAACCAATGCAACCAAAATTAGAAAAAAACAACAAATTGGGGAAATATTTATTAAAAATCTCTCTGACAAAGGCTTAATTTCTCAAATATATAAAGAACTAAATCAAAATTTAAAAAATCAAGCCATTCCTTAATCAACAAATAGTCAAATAACACGAATAGGCAATTCTCACATGAAGAAATCAAAACCAACAATAAGCACATGAAAAAGTGTTCTAAATCCCTCCTGATATCTCTAAATGCAAATAATCACAACTCTGAGATAATACCTTACACCTGGCAAAGTGGTCAATATGACAGTAAAGGAAAATGAGAAATATTTGAGGAAATGTGCCAAAACTGGAACACTAATACACTGTTAGTAGAGTTGTGAATTAGTCTAACCATTCTGGAGGGTAATTTAGAGCTATGTACAAAGGGTTTTAAAAGAATGCTTACCTTTTGATCCAGCCATACCACTTCTGGGTTTGTACCCTAAAGAAAAAATGAGGAAAAAAACTTTTACTAAAATATTTATAGCCATGTTCTTTGTGGTAGTAAAAAATTAGAAAATGATAACATGTCTGTCGATTGGGGAATGGCTGAACAAATTGTGGTATCTATTGATGATGGAAAACTATTGTGCTAAAAGGAATAATGAACTGGAGGAAATCCATGTGAACTGCAATTACCTCCAGGAATTGATGCAGCGTGAAAGGAGCAGAACGAGTAGAACACTGTACACAGAGACTGATACATTATGGCACAATCGAATGTAATGGACTTTTCTACTAGCAGCGATGCAATGACCCAGGAAAATTCAGAAAATCTTGTGAGAAAGAATGCTGTTCACATCCAAAGAAAGAACTGTAAAAATGGAAAAGCAGTAGAAAAATATATGATCAATTACATAATGTGATAGGGATATTATTGGAGTTTTGATGTTAAAAGATCACTCTATTGTGTAGTAGAATATTCATTAGTTAATTAAGAGTTAATTAGGAAATAGGTTTAATTAACCAAAAATGTTGATGGAAAGATAAGAGAGAGTTGAATGAGTTGGGTTTTTTTAAGTTAGAATGGAATCTCAGAGGACTGATGGGAAGAGAATTTTCTGAAGGAGCTTTGGGAAAGACAGTTGGATCAAAGACTCACTTTTTGGGCTATCTTGATTCAAGGAAACTTGTCCAAGAGCTTGCCCTGATAACTTGGAGAATTTCTGGTAAATTTATCTCTTGAAAAACATCCTAGCAGGCCAGAGAAGAGTGTTGGGTGCAATACTTGTGGAGAAGTCTGTGAGAATTCTAACAAGCTGCTTTTTTATCTGAGCAGCAGGAAAGGAATATGATTTATTTGTCTCTGTTTATAAGTTTATGTTTTCAGTTGTAGGATAGAAAGTTAGTTATTTGGGGATTTAGTTAGAGTAGATTAAGATAGGATCACCTTTGGTGATCATGAACCTTTCCTCTCAGGAAAGTTTGGGTTTGGGATTTATTTAGAAATTATTTTTATAGGGAATATTTTTCTCATCAACATCTATTATTCCTTTTACTTTCTCTTTTATACCAATTTTTTAAAAGTTATAATAAATGGGATTTTATATAACTAGCCTTAGCCAGATTTTTTTCTTCAACTGCTTGAGAAGCCATTTTTCTCAATGGTCAAAATCAAGAGCCTGTCTACATCAGTGACAACTGTTAGTAACATCAATACAAATAATTAGTAAGGTTCAGTAACTTAAAATTACAATTGCAAATATGAATAACATGGAAGAAATAAGTTTTGAATAATGATACATGTATAATCCAGTGGAATTGCTTGTCAGCTCTGGGAAGGTGGAGGGAAGAGGAGTGGGAAAAAATCATGAATCATTTAACCATGGAAAAATATTCTAAATAAACAAAAAAAACCTATCTGCTACTAGATAAGAAATAGAAAAGTAGATAATTGTAATGTACAACAGTCACAAAAGATTATAATAACTTTGTGTTTGACAAAGCTAAAATTATAGAAAGGAATTCAGCATTTGTTGAAAATTATTAGGAAAACTTGAAAGTAATTTGGAAGAGACTAGATAAAGTCCTATGTCTTATTCTATTATGATAATAACAGAATGGACACATGACTAAACTAGAAAAGGAGATGTTACAACAATTTAGAAAAACAGGGAAGGTAGTAGATATCAGATAGGGAAAGGAGAATAATTTATAAATAAAAAAGAGATAGAAAGCATTATTAAAAGTAAAATGGATAATTTTGAATACATGAAATTGTAAAGTCCTTGTACAAATAAAACTAATGTAGCCAAGATTAAAAGGAAAGCAATAAGTGGGTGTGGGGTATTATAGACAGTTTCTTGCATAGGAGTTATATCTAATATATCTATATCTACTTGACATTTTTATATGATCTTGGCAAAGTTAGACAAAACTAACATGAGCATTTGTTTCCCTTAGATAAGTATATTTATTATAACTAAATAAATATTTTAACAATCATGTATTATATCATTATGTTTCATATTATACTCATATATGAAAAAGAAAAAAGGAAAAACATCTAAATGCTGATGGAACTATCTCTGAATGCCAAATTATAGTTTGTTGGATATATTATCTAAAGAGTGAATTGAAGCAGATATCAATATATAATGAGATGATTTTATCTTTAAATTTCTGATTTTCAAAAAAATATCACTTTAAACTTTAAGTCAAAATTTCAAAATGCCAAAAGCATCCATCAAAAGGGTTAATTGTGGAGTTCTGCCTTTAGGGATAAGTGCAAATATTTGCAAGATCAACAGATATTAAAAGCAGTAAAAATGCCAGAAATCAGTAAGAAAATTACACTAACACTCAAAGGAGGTAACTTGAAGGATTACATTCCTCTCTTCAACCTTAGAAATACCTAGAGCACAGTAAGCTGAAAATGTTTTAATGTTGCAATATCCCTAGGGAACTCAAGAAAGAATTTCTCATTGTAACCCAGACTAATAAAACCTTCAGTGTATTTTGAGGGTTTTCTATGAATTGCCTTGGAATTGAAACTGCTTACTACCAAACACAGCAATGATAATGTTTTTCTCCATCAGTAAAATAAGGGTTTGGAACATTATTTTTAACTCTCATTTTGGTAATTTATTTAATCATCCATAATCTTTTTGAATGATACCCTTTGTCAAAGAGCTAGCTAAGATTTATTGTTCAGTCAACTTTCTCAGCATCAAAGGATCACATTTACAGTTTGGCCTCATGAATCTTGAACTTGGAGAAAATGAACAATCTACCCAGGCATTTCTGGGTCCATCTTCATGATCAGATACACTAACCATTTACTACTTCATATGGCATCTATTGATCAGAAAGGAAAGGAAGGAAATGGACATTCAATAAATGCCTACTACATGCTGTGCTTTGAACTTAAATCACCCATGTTAGAGTTGACAGGAGAAAACCTATGGTGCAGCAAATAGAAGTGATCACACATAAAAATCTCCATTTACATGACTTTGGACTAGAAGATGTATTTCTTGTTTTTATTACTATTTCAGTAGCACTCAGCAGCAAAGAAATGAAACAGATCTTTATCACAAAAAGACAGCCTGTTATCACTCTAATTATTTAAGTCTAATTATCCCAAAAGGCTTATTAAAATAAAAGCCTGCTTCCTACATACACAGGATAAAGCACACTATCACCTTTTAAGATGATGGAAGAGTTTGAACCATAAATCCTTGCTAACTAGTTTAGAGACAGACATCTGATTAGAGAAAAACGTTCTAGAATGAGAAGTCATATTTAAGACAGGGACTAGATTTTCGCCAGTTAAGTTTATTATCTATGTGCTAGGAACAGGTGTGGGTCTATTGTTGCCAGATGGATGCCCTGACAGATAATCTTTCTTCTCAGGTAAGGTCTAAATTTTCTCTTTCCACAAATTCTACAATCATATTATTATAGGGCTTTCTTAATAAGCTTTGTCTTCTTTAAGAAGTAAGATTTGGGTGACAGAAATTTTTGGCCTACTCTTTAGTCTTCTACTAAACAAACCTGATCATTTTTATATTTCACACTTCTTTGTGGAAGAAAGATATTTGTCACTAATTATAAGCTCAGTCATAACACTTTTACTTTATTAAACTCTTACCTTCCACCTTGGAATCAATGCTACTTATTGGTTCCAAGGGAGAAGCGTTTTAAGGGCTATGCAATGAGGGTTAAGTGACTTGCTCAGGGTCACACAGTTAGGAAGTGTCTGAGGTAAGATTTTAATCTAGGACCTCCTGCCTCTAGGCCTAGCTCTCAATCACTGAGCTATCCAGCTGCCCTCAGTCATAACACTTTTAGCACTTAGTAAACATATTCTTTATAATTTTATTTTATTTCAAAAGTTATTAAATTTCCACTATAAAGTATGATGATAATAATAATAAACATCTAAATCAATGCCACAGTGCTTCTTTCACTCACAAAAGTCATATAAGATAGTGCAGAATTAAATACTTCATTTTATAATTGTATAGCACCTGGTATACTCACTCATGTATCTGGTATCTGAAAAAGGTTTATAGGTTTAGGTTTATAGGTTTAAGGTACTATGTGGGTCCACTTTCAAAAATATAGTTTACAAGCATCTACCTTAACGAATAAAATACATAGGTAAAATTGGAAAATAAGTCTTTCCTCCATACATGGAGTGAATTTCTATAGGTTGTGACATCAGCTGTGGGGAGGAAAGCATAAGAGAGAGAATATAAAATAAGGAGCTATGAAGGGGGAGGTAGGGGAAGAAACTGGGGAATATATATTGAGAAAGAAGAAGGAAAGGGGAGGAAAGGAAGGAAGGAAAGAAGGAAGGAAGGAAAGAAAAAGGGGAAATAAGAGGTTACTGGCCATTTTTTGAAAAAAAATCTACTGAGAAAACAACAGAAAGAAGGTCTAAAAAAAGCAGAATAGATCAGTTCTTAAACTTATTTGAACTTTAAAAGGAAAGTAAACTGTACATGATAAAGATAAGTAGTTTTATACACGATCCACTTTTCAATTTCCTCTATGTATAAATAAATTCACAATTTATTTGGCATTTATAAAGTTCAAAATAAACATAAAATTTTAAAACAACAAAGAAAAATTGAAGAGCTATGTGAAATTTGGATAATGATGCCCAATTTCACTTCTAAGTATCATTCCAACTTGATATTCTTCATCACAACCAAAAGAAGAAAAAAAATAAAAGCAAGTATAAAAGATGAACAAAAACAAAAATAACTTTTCTTTGTCCACCTAAAGACTTTTCTACCTTGCTACCTCTCAGTAGATAAAAGAATTGAGTATCATATAGAAAAATAACTTTTTAATAATGTGTTAGAATTTTGTAAAACATTAACTATTGGAGTCAGAAGTGACTTTTCTTGAATACAAACACAGCACTCTTTCCAGAAAAATAGAATATAGTCCACTCTTTCAAGCAGCTTAGAGAATAATGAAGTAAATGACAAACTAATACACTTGTGAACCTATTAATGTGTGTGACCATGCAATCTGGGTTGCAATCATGAAGGCATACCTGGATGTTCAAAACAAAGGAGAATAAAGTAAATGTAAAGATGGTATCCTGAAAAAATCACTTGGAAGATTACCTCAAGGCAGAGCATGGGGGAGGTGACTATATAACTTTCACAATCAACTTCATCCAGAAAAAAGTAATTCAATATCCTCTGTACCACTGAGTGGCGGGTGGGGATCTATAAACACTACCATTTAAGAAGATGAGATAGCATAGATAATTCCTCAAATATTTAATTTTCCACTATATAGTACTAATATTGGACCTTTGACTTCTCCAACAGCACTGATTTTAGATATCTTTGAATAATTCACCATATTGTTTTTGTTCCTCTTTCTTTTTAGCTTTTTTGGCTATTATCTTGTCCCATTATATCTAAAGCTTCTTGAATACAATGACCATCTGTTTTATTAGGTTTTCTTTAGCACTTAGGACACTGCTGTGCACATAGGGTTCTTAAAACTTTTAATTAACTACTAGTAATTGGTATCTTAATTGGTCCTTGAAGGAAGGGAGGCATTTCATGAGAGATGGGAAAGTATAGGGAACAGGGTGAGGAAAGGCAATGTCAGACATTTCCATACTTTATTCAGTTTCCTATGGTAACATTATACCTTAAATTGATCAAGAATCTTCTTGTGATTCTCATTAAAATATACATCTCAATGTTTAATAAACTTACACTTTTATCAAGCATAAACTTTGAGGGATATGTGAAAGATCCAGGGATGGAGGAAGGGTGGTTAAAAAATAAAGAAAAAAATAGCTTTTTACTGAAGTAGTTTTTATTCTTTGGAGGAGCTTCAATAGATGCACAGATACATAAATTTATAAAATAATACATTTACTTGGGGATCATAAAATCCAGAGGAATAAGGAAAAGAGCTACTATCAAAAGTAGAACCTGAATTGAGTCTTGGGAAATAACCACAATACACAAACACAACAATGAGGTTCTATTAATTCCAACTATTGGAAGTAAGGAGGAAGATTAATCGTACCATAAATTTAGAAAGAAAGGGGATGTCATTAGCAGGCACATTTACACCACTATGCTGAAAAAATAAATTAAATGTAGCAAACTGTCATTTTGGCCACAGCTCATTCTCAAATCTTGAATATCAACTGTTTATCATATTGGCCAAGGAAGAGTTTCAGGGGCATGCTGTCGACTCAACTCTATTTGAAAATATCAGAATTTTTTAAGCAAATGAACTCTACCATATTATGAAAAATGATATGTGAAGCTAAATACTAAATACATAGAATAGAATAAAATTTTAAAAATTTTGAGAAAGAGGGAGAATGATGTGCTCAATAAAAATTTGCAAGTAAAGGAACTTTTAGTTAACTTTCTATCTCATAAAGAGCATAGAAATATATCTTCAGATGTAAGATATAAGATACAAAATGAACCAAAGAGGTTTCTAGAAAAGGTCTCTCCATTCTCCAACTGCAGAACCTGAAGCCCAAGATGGTGGAGTCACTTCACTGATGTAAAAATTGGTAATAATTTAGTTGATATTAATTGGTAATAATTAAAATATATGAACTCAGGTCCTTTGGAATCTCCCCCTTACACACACACAGAAAAATAATTCTTTCTAAACACTTAAAGAAGTAGAACTTAGGCTCAGAGAAGTTCAATAATATGCTCCGGACAAAGAAGTAAGTAAATGTCAAAGCTTGGTTTTTAAAGTAAAAAAATGGAGAAAATCATTGAGTTTTTCTGAAAAAAAGTTAGATAATCAGTCAATACATGCTAATAACTTCCAAATATCTAATAAATGCCAGTAACAGTTGGCAAATATACATATTAGTGAAACACTCAATCTGTTTCACATTAAATATGAGTATTGTTTTCATTAATCTCCACATATCTTTTCAGCACACTGATCACAGTGAGGGGTCAATGTAAATAGTTATTTAAACACACTGCAAATTAAGGTATCAATCAATATAGTTTTTGTGTTTAAGATTATGTTTAAAAGGACAATATTTTTGAGAAAGGAAATTATTTTGTAAAATAAAGGATGGTAATAATAAATTATTTCTTTTGATTATTCTTTTGTTACTTAATAAGATATTGCCATTGGTTATAGTTCTAATAGATCTTGTACACTTTATGTTATAAGGGAATATATATTCTAAGAATATTTTTAAAAGTTCAAATAAGAAAGCCTCTTTTTGCCTAGAAATATCTATGTCTCCCAATCTAATTTATTCAGGCGTAATCACCAGTATTACTCCTAGTTTAAACAAAAAATCTATCATGATGGCTTAAAAAGCTTCCAAGTACTATTCCTTGATAAATCTAGACCATTCATGGAAAGAATATATTTTAATATCTCCAATTCTTGATAGTAAATGAATAGAAAATGCATTCTATTTGATAAATAAAATATTTATAGCAATACTTTTTGTGGTGGCAAAGAATTGTAAATTAAAATGAAGTCCATTAACTGGGGAATGGTTGAACAAGTTGTTGCATATGCTTGTAATGGAATACCATTGTGTCATCAGAAACAACAAACAAGATAATCACAAAAAGCAAAAACAGCATCTGGAAAAATATATGAATTGATTCCAAGTGAAGTGACCAGAACCAGGAAAATGTTATACACAGTGACAATAGTGTAAGATGATCAACTGTGAATGACTTAACTATTAACAACAAGAGAAGGATCCAGGACAATTCCAAGAGATTCATAACAAAAAAAGAAAATCTACCACCATGGAATGAATAGACAGTGGCTGAATAGAAGTGGAAACATACCATTCTTTACTTTATTTCTTACATGAATTTTTCTCTGACATAGGCAATAGTTGTCTTCTTTCCAACATGCTGAACATGGAAATATGTATATTATATAATGATATATATGTAAATATATACATATGTAAATAACCAATATCATATTACTTACCTTCTTAGGGAGAGAGAGAAAGTTGTGAGGGAGAGAGAACATATATTACAAAATATAAGAAAATTAATAGAAAAAATTGTATTGACATAAATTCTGGAAAATAAAGTATATATGTTTTAAAAGTGATTAGCAGACATCAGTCTCCTAAGAAAAGTGTCAATAAATGTCCAATCAGGTTATAATTTTGCTGTTGATTCAAATTAGGGTAAATACATCAGATAGTGTATGAGCTTGAAAGATATCTGTTATTTAGGTTCCTGAACAAATAACTTTGAGAGGTCGCCTCTCTTCCCAGTCCCATCCTTTTTCCCACACACTCCACAAAGGTATTAATTAAGTTCCATTTCACTTGGCTGAATATAACATAAAAACTTTCCTTTTGAAACTGCATTTTGCTGAGAGAAAAAAAGGCTGGAGAAGGATACCTATGTTCTTGATCTGGTACTTGTACTAAAATGTGAGTTTTTTTAGCAGTTAATTTTAAGTTTCTACAGAGAGCAGAGAAATGAAATTAAGACCTCATCAGGGAACTGTTTGTGAATATTAGTACTTTATCAACATACTGAGGGACTGATTTGGGAATTGTAGAATTTGAAGATATATCTGAGTGTGGGATTATGATTAATTTGTAGGTTTACATTATAGTAATATTTGTATTCATCATTTTGGATGAAAGTGCAAAGAAATGTATTTTGGATTTATTAGCAATTACTGTATTTGAAAAGGAAGCCATAGAAGAAAATAACTGTGTGTTGAAGAAAAGGAGAATTATGTAACTCTTAAAAATAAACCCAAGAGAAGGCAATGGGAAACTATGTGGAAACCAGTGTTTGAAATGAAATTAAATGAGTTGAAAGAATGTGGTTGAACTGAAAAATATTTCATAATATTCAGTTCTAATATATCCTTTGCTATCTCAAATTCCATTGTTCTTTTTGGCTTCTGGTGAATTCTTAGTGACCTACTTAAGAGAACTAATCCTTCTAATGTTCTATCTTGTAATAAAAAGTATTAAAAGTATAAATTGTATTTATTATAATGTTCAAATTAAAATTTGATTCTTTATCATTCTAGGCATGCAATGACAAGGTTTTGCTTAACCAGAGAGAGTCAAGTAGTATTCAGAAAATACTAAGTTGTATGAGAAAGTTGTCATTTAAGTTGATAATTAGTATATTTTCTTGGTCATTTGGGAGAAAACAATCTATGCTGAGAATATTCCAAAAACTTTGCTATTTTCTTTCAAGGAATGGTGACTCAATAGCTTCCTATTTTCATTGGCTCTAGAACAGCAAACCTCTGGGTTTATTTGATCCCTACCACTATTCTGCACATTTTCATTTTCTTCAGTGTTATTTCCATTCCTTCATTAATTATATAAATAGTTGTCTTATTAGAATATAAATGTGGAGTCTCAATTCTCCTTAATTTGTTTTTTCTTTAGTATACAAATCTTTATATGTAATTGTAATTTTATCTCTATTATCTTTCCTCTTATGTTTTCTGTTTGACTTGTGTAAATTTATTCTCTCCTAAATCTTTTAACTTCTTTGTTAAACTTCATTGTTTATAATTTTCCTCCATTTCCTTGTTAGATTTTATATTTTTAATATTCTGAACTATTGTTAATATTGTCTATTATATTTCTCTTGGTAGCAAAGAGATGAAAAATTTATTGACTGAGAAAGTTTCTTGGATTTTATCTCATTATACTGATACTTCTATTATATTCTTTAATTGTTTTAGAACATGATGACAGCTTTATGTCAATTACATTATCTATTTTCCATTTTCCAACATCAGTAGCTTGCTTAAATACATAAGGTTGAAGTTATTTCAGGGGAGCATATCTTCTCATTTTTATTTTTCTTCTAATTTGATATTTACTGTTATTTTCCCCCTAACAACTCAATTTTCTACATAAAAATATTTTATTTGGGAATTTCTTCTCTACATGGGTATCTAGTCATTTCCTTTCTTTTGTTATAAATGCAATTGCATTATAAAATTGTTATTGGTATTTGTAATATCAGCCATTCTATTTTTTCTGGAAGAAAATATTAATTTTTTTTACTCATGAAGTTTCTCTGCTCTTATTTTTTACTCCTGTACCCTATTTTCCAACATATATTAACAAGTTTTCCTATCCCTATCTTTGCTTTGAATTCGCCAATAGCAAAGTAAATGCTGATTCAATTTTGAAGGTCTTACTGAATTGCTCATAGGACTTCTCTAATTATTCATTTTCTGTAATAAATGTTGATAAATAATCTATACTTATTTTCATGATAGATTTTTAAATAAATTTCTAATAGGAGTACCATTTTTAGAATTAAATATGCTAAAATATTTACACTCGATTCGTGTAAATTCAACAAGCATTTATTATTTTCTATGTGATGATGTTCCTGGAAACATAATGAAGAAATACAAAAAAATTAGTCTAGTGAAAAAAGATTTTATAAAAATCATCCAATTCCTAGGATCCTCTGCCTCACCTACTGTCATTGTTTTTGTTAACAAAGGAACAAAAAGGCCTTACACAGGTTCAAAGGATTTATTATTATTATTATTACTATTATACATGTGTCAACAACTGATGGTGCAAATGAATTCATCACTGAATTGTCATTTTTCTGGTGATGAGCCTTATTGTACTGAGAAAGTAGATAAATTAGAGGAACCATACTCAAAGCCTTCTACATACGAGAGAACTTTAAAAGACATGTGATTCATTGGTATAGCCTTTTACAATCTAGGATTACAACCAATCCCACATAAGTTAACAGAGTAGGATTTTATGAAAGTGTGAATATTATGCTTCAATTATTATAAACCAAGATATTGTTATAACTTTAACTATTATGCCATACTTATATTTGACTAACAGGTCATAGAAATTTCATCATTTTATTTGTATAAGTTATTATTTGGCAATGTGTTTTCATCTTCCATTTATTGTTGATTTTTTAAACTCAAAATATATAACTTTATGAAATATTTATCGTGTCTACTGTGTACAAGGTACTATGCTTTGGTATAGTTATAGATGAGTATTTAAAAAGAACAAGCCCTTTCTATGCCTGTTTCTTCATTGTTACTCAATGGTTATTAAATATTTTAAAATTCCTACTGTGTTCCCAAAACTGTACTAAATGCTGGTATTACAAATAAACCATAAGAAATTGTAGCCTTTACAAACAGATATTTAATTTTAAGTTATCCTAGAAACAAATGTATAAATATTTCCCTTAACAAACATTTTGGGTGCAAATTATCTCCTAAAAAATCCATCTCTAGTGGAATAAGATTACAAATTAGTTCACTTTTTACATAGCACTGTTGCACCCCAAATTCATGTCCAAATGCATTATGATTATAAGCTGAGTCCTCATTTTAGCTTTGAATAGCCTGAGTCTAGATGGTTACTCCTCAGGTTCACCCCTTGCTTCTGGGGGTTTTGCTGGTATTCTGGCTAAGATCTATACTCTTGAACACTGGGATGCTAAGGCACAATACAGAACTTTCAAAACTCAAAAGATTATGAAATCACTACTCTCTTCATCCCAAGCCCTTCATTCTCAAAAAATTGTCTCTCGATATATATCATGAGTAGAATCACCGAATGATGCCAACAGTCATGTAATAAATGCTAACAACATCTTCAAATTACCTCCATAGAAAAACATCCTTTCTAACAGAAACAATCACAGATGGTGTATACATTCTTCACAGTTTCTTTCCAAGACATCCCCTTATGAATCATCATAACTCTCACAGAGCAGATTCCTAGGGCCTCCAAATAAAAAGACATCATCTGAGACAAACTGAGCATTTTCATGACCCCATTAAAATCTAAAATAAAGCTTTTTATAATTCTTATAGAACAATAATATTCCATTGTATCCATGCATGATGATTTATTAAGCCATTCCTCAATTGATGGGTACCACCTCAGATGAAAAAAAAATAACTTTTTTCATTTAATGCAGTTTTCATTAAAAAATTATGAGGGAAGAATTGTCTACTTGAGCCTAAAAATCATAGAGATGAAAGGGCATGGCTAATTCAACTTTATTAGTTTAGAATAATTTTATTTGTATCTCCATTTAAAACTTGTAATCTTTTACTATAAGCTTTTTATTATTTGTCATAGTTCACTCTCTAAGATGAGGAAATCTGATAAAAAAAGAAGAAAAAGAAAAGTGTACAAGTAGAAGTTCAAAGATATGACAGCATATCATTAGTGTTTAGTATATCAAAATACGTTTATTAATAAGTTAGACATACTGTGACATCACAGTGCCCTTTTTCTCACCCATTACATTACATTTGAATAACACTTGCAATTAATTGATTAAAATATCATAATGCTAGAGGCAGAAAATTTAGATTCTAACTATGCTAGTATATTGACACAAAAATGAAATCTTAATAATTTAGAAAATTGCATTAGATGGATTACATTTGTACTAATATGTAAAGAGAAAAGCTATTTGCTTTTATTTTTTATCAAAAAGTCACTGAAGAAAATTGGTTCTTTATGATGGTTGCCTATGAGAGTTTCAACACATTCCCTTCATCTATTCAGCATAATTTCAATATGTATAATGGACTGACCTCAAAATAATATTTAGCATTTTTAAAGTAAATTACAAAATATTATAAATAAATTGTACTAAACTATGGTAAACAAAATATTTTTTAAGTTCACATATTATAGATTTTAAAACATGCTGTATAATATCCCAGACTACTGATCATTTCTTAGTTTTTTGTTTCACATCAAATTTTAGTTTTTTTTCCAGTTCCATATTTTCTCCTTTTTGTTTTCTCAGCAACTAGGTAGCCACTTGGATAGATCAGTGGCATTTGGAGTCAGGAAGACCTGAGTTTAAAATGAACCTCAAACATTCACCAATTGTATGATCCTGGAGAAGTAGCTTTGCCTCTGTTTTCCTACTTTCCTCACCTCTAAAATGGAGATAATAATAGCATGTACCTCACAAGAATGCTATGTGCTTCAAATGAGATAATATTTTTAAAAGTACATAGCACAGCATCTGGCTCTTAGTAGGTACTTAACAAATATCCATTCCATCCCTTCCCTAATTTGTGTTGGTTTACTTTATATCCTCTCATATACATAGAACTTGAGACAGTGATGGGCCTTGGAGGCAGTTATTATAATGACTGCAAAAGTAGCACCACCTTCTTAGCCCAGAAACATTAAGGTGATTGGGCAACTAGTTAGAAAGAGATTACAGGAAACTGAGAAAAAAGAGAAGGAAATTATATATATAATACACACATTGTTGGGCAGGAATTCCAGTATAATAAAAGATCTTCAGGATTTAATAGACTACTGATTCAAAATAGGATAATATCATTGAGTAAATGGGATAATATATCATTCCTCCTGCTTCTCCCCCCAAAATTATTGTAATTAATTGCACTGAGAGGCATAGTGTGAGAAAACTGGGTAGCTCATATCTTACTCTAATCTCCCTTGTACTAACCATATTTAAGGTATCATATTCAGTTCTTGACACCACATTTTAGTAACATACTAGAGAAATGATCCCTGAAAAGTATGGCCTTTTTGGCACCACATTTTAGGAAGGTCATTGATAAAAGTGTCCGGTGCAAGGCAACCTGAATGTTAACATTCCTCAAGATTATGAAATGTTAATATCACTTTTAAGTGGAAATATTTAATATGAAGAGGGAAAGAACTAAAGGACTACCATAATATTATTTGTCTTCAAGTATTGAAAAGTTTTCTTATGAAAGAAGTCTAAATCTACTGAGCCCCAGAGGGAAATCTTAAAAGCAATGGACAAAAATTTAGGGAAGATTTAGATTTGATGTAATGGAGAACTTCTAAGAAATTAGTAGTTCCTAAAAGTATAATGAATTGCTTGAGGAGTTATGGTGTTTCTTATCCAGATCTTCAAAGACTATACATGAATACAGGACATTTTCTCAGTCTTGTTTGTAATGGATTCATTGTTAAGTTCTTTTCCAACTCCAAGACTAAATTCTGTGAATGATAGATATTAAATTAAAAATAGAGCACATCATGTATTTTTATTTAATTTCCACACTAGATAATTGCTAGGAGGTGAGCAGATTATCAAGGGTAACTGTCAATTTGGGCCAAAATATCAATAACAAGAAAACTATTTGGTGGCATGGAATTAATTGGATTCTTTGAAGAATTTGTTAGTGTTTTCTTAGGGTTTATACTATTTTATGCATATCCTCCAAAACTTTTTTTAAGTTTGGGAAAAATATTTGTCCCTTTATGATTATGAGAAATTACTACAATGTTGGAAATATGAGTAAATGTAATGATGATGGTATCATCAAAAGGAAGGGGAAATTTTGTAGGGGGGGATATATTTGGAATAAAATACAATGAGTTTTTGTGTTAGGATTATTGAGTTAAAGATGTCTCTGGGATATCTAGTGGTGATTATTATTAGAGATCACACAGGACTTAAACTCAAAATTATAAGTACTATTATCTGAATATTTGATAAGGATGCTATCTTTCCATAATAAAAATGTTAAACAGCAGAGACTAAAGGACAGAGACCATGACATTTATAATAGGGAAAAACCAGGGAAGGTGCCTTAAAGATTAAATATGGGCTCTGTGGGTGGATAGGAGACAGGAAGGGACAATGGGAAAGACTTTACAAGCCAGGGAACCAGGTTTAACTACAAGGTAAAGACCATTAACTGAAATGGCAGTTAAGCATGACCAACTGTCACTCAGCCCCACCCAGCCTGGAATAAATACAGAATTAATATACATACACACATGAGGACCTAATGAGGACCTAAAATTACAAAAAACACACAGGGAATCAGTTTAATAATAATATGAGGGAACTGGAAAGGGGGTTAGGTAAACTATGGCTAACAACCCAGGACTGGAGTCAAAAAGGGTAAGATCCCTAACCAACCTGACTTCTGCCAGGCTTTGAGAGCTTGGCTAAGGACCTGGGGAAGAGGGCTTGCACTTGGGATCTCACAACTCTTCCAGGGATGTTACAGCATGCCAGGAACCAACTACTCCAGAACTGATGAAGCCAGGTAGGGATTGAAGTCTGCAAGCTTTCTACCAGATCACAGGCCACTTCCCTATTCAATACTGTCTTGCAGGATTGATGTCCTCTACTTTCAATCTTCACCACTCTCCAGGATCCCAGGGAATCAGGGTGCAGCTCCACTAGTTCTGAGGTCTCCCAGAGAGAGTTGCAACTTGTCCCAACCACCATGGAGTCCTTCTCAGAGAGAGAGCAAGCCACTTCCTGCTTCTCCATTCCATGTGGAATTCCCCAGCCCTTCTTGCTAAGTCTCCTACATAACAACTAAATAATCTTCCTCACAATACATTACACTGTAACTGGCAAAAAATAGCAATTCCTTTTTGCCTCCAATCATGCGACAAGTTCTAAATTCATTAATTTGTTCATAAACAAGAACTTAATAAGTGCTTATAATATGCAAGATACTATTCTAAGTGCTAGGGTCATAAAGGCCCTGCATTTAATTAACATATAACAATTCATTTAAAAACAATTGGGATATGGAATGACTAGCAGCTGATAGTTTCAGGAGAGATCATAAAGGTCATCTCTATGAATCTCTTCATTAACAAGTGAGGAAACTGAGTCCCAGGGAAGTTAACTGTTGCCATAGAAGGTCTCAATGTGATAGCCAGTTATGAATTAAAGTCTTCTCATTCTAAGTCCCATACTGCCTTTCCCTACTATAAAAAAAAATTAAAACTGCTCTATAGAGTGGTTGAAAATTTTGCCTTTAATAGTGTACTTCAATTTTTTCCAGGCAAATGTATGTGTGGGGAAAATGACAGGAGAAAAAGTTGAAATAGAGGTAGGAATTATGGAAAGAAGTGAGGGAAATGGAATGAGTAGAAGAGGCAACTAATTAGCACAGGACTTAGAGTACTAACCCTCGAGTCAACAAGATCTGAGTTCAAATTCAGTCTCATTCTAGCTGTATTAACTTGGATTGCCGACCTTAATTACCTCTTCTGTTAAAATAGGGATAATAATAATCTATTTCATGGGTTTGTTATAATTATAAAATAAGAAAAAAATTGGTGAAGTGATATGTAAACCTTAAACCACATACATAAGAAGGATCATGAATCATATAACCATGTAAAATATTATAAATATTTTTTAAAAGTATGCCTTCTCTAAGAAGGAAGAGAAAAGGGAGTGAGTTAAGTGGGTATTTTAATGTAACAAATAAATATATTGAAATAAAAATTTTTAAAAAGGCAGTATGGCATGA
Organism: Gracilinanus agilis; assembly: GCF_016433145.1. Lineage (NCBI taxonomy): Eukaryota > Metazoa > Chordata > Mammalia > Didelphimorphia > Didelphidae > Gracilinanus > Gracilinanus agilis. Next base: position 577,059,879 of record NC_058132.1, read on the forward strand.
TTTTTATACAATTGCTTTAACTCCTTGTATATTTGAGTAATTAGACCCCTGTCAGAGTTTTTCGTTATAAAGATTTTTTTCCCAATTTGTTCTTTCCCTTCTGATTTTGACTACATTGTTTTTGTTTGTACAAAAACTTTTTAGTTTAATGTAATCAAAACCATTTAATTTACATTTTGTAATTTTCTCTAACTCTTGCTTGG
>NC_058132.1:577060443-577079362 GCF_016433145.1 Gracilinanus agilis
GGAACTGATGCAGAGCGAAAGGAGCAGAGCCAGAAGAACACTGTACGCAGAGACTGATATACTGTGGTAAAATTGAATGTAATGGACCTCTGTACCAGCAGCAATACAGTGACCCAGGACAATTCAGAGGGATTTATGGTAAAGAATGCTGCCCACATTCAGAGGAAGGACTGCAGGAGAGGAGACATATAAGAAAAACAGCTGCTTGAACACATGGGTCGGGGTAGACATGATTGAGGGTGTGGACTCGAAACTACCACACCAATGCAAGTACCAATAATTTGGAAATAGGTCTTGATCAAGGACACATGACAAAACTAGTGGTAATGTGCATTGGCCATGGGTGGGGGGAGTGCGGGGGGCGAAGGGGAAAGTAGGAGCATGAATCATGTAACCATATTAAAAATGAATATTAATAAATGTTTAAAAAAATGTAAAAAAAGGCAGTATGGCATTACCTGGAATCAGGAAAAATAGATTTGAATAAGAAAGGAATGGATTTGAATTCAATTTCTAATAGTTACTAGTAATGTGACCTTGGACAAGTGATTTAATTTCTCTCACATCCAGTTTATAACATGGGTATAATGATCATACTAATTTCATGGGAATATTATGAATATCACATACTATAATGCAAAGCACTTTGTAAATGTTAAAGCCCTAAATAAAGAAAGAAAAAAGAAATGGATCTATGATTTCCTGGGCATAGGAAAATTCCAGATGATTAAACCCTTTCTACCAATGTAGGTCAGCACCTTCACTGAATATTATAACCTAAGAAAGTTAACAAAAGGAGAGAATTAAAATTACTTGCTAAGAGTCACATTGCCATTATGTGGCTAAGGTAGTACTTGATGTATCACTTAGCACATAACATGTACTTAAATGTTTGTTGACTTAACCTATAATTCCATCTTTCTTCCTCAGAGGTCAGCTATACACCTACTTTAAATAAGCATTATATGTTAATATCTATTTATATATCCTCATTTTATTGAGGTCAAATAAAGTGTGTGTCTTGACTAAAGTAAAATATCTACTTAGCATATACATGAATACAATTTCCACTAACTACCACATACTCTCTCCTATAATGTGGACCCCTTCTTTGTCACCAACAGTACTATATTTTGCCTCCTCACATAAGGATAAGTCTATGGAAGAAAAATTAAGTCATATTCTAAAAAATCAAACAAAATGATTGAACATTGTAGTTGAATAGAAGCATTCTTGTCACCCACAAATGAATGATGTATTTCCCAAAGTTTGTACAATTATTCTCTTCAGAAGGATTAAATTGTAAACAGAAAGTAAAATGTTAAAGAATATGGTAGGCATGAATGGACTCTGTCACAAAGTGCCAACTGTATTGCCATAAAAGAAGTGTAAGAAAGGAACACTATCCAGACCAGATATGATCAAGAATAAAAGTGGGGGAGGAGGCAGCTGGGTAGCTCAGTGGATTGAGAGCCAGGCCTAGAGACAGGAGGTCCTAGGTTCAAATCCGGCCTCAGACACTTCCCAGCTGTGTCACCCTGGGCAAGTCACATGACCCCCATTGCCTACTCTTACCAATCTTCTACCTATAAGTCAATACACAGAAGTTAAGGGTTTAAAATTTAAAAAAAAATTAAAAAAAAAAGAATAGAAGTGGGATAGTCACGAATTGAGAATGAAAAATATCAGATAACATACATGGAAAAGGAATAAGAACTCCAGTGTTGTATATTGATACTCTATGGAAATTTTATGAAACCTAGATGATTGTTCCATAGAATGAAAAGGCATAGGGAGATAAGGATTATTGATAGCTTCTGAGGCATAGGACATAATTGATCACTTTTTCTCCTCCAGGATACTCTAGTTTTTCATGACACTGAATTCTTTTGTTTTTCCTCCTCATTATCTGACTACTCTTCCTTCTCCTTTACTATTTCTTCATTCCTATGTGTAGCAGCCAAAGCTCTATACTAGTCTTTCTTTTCATTTAATTCTATCTCTTTTTGGTTATCTTATCACTTCCCAGAAGTTCAATTATCATCTTGGTGCACCCTCTAACTCCAATCTCCTTTCTGTGATTTATTTAAGTAACTGATTGCCCTAGACTTTTGCGATTCATTTCTGTTTCTCCTACTTCATGTCTCCCCACTTCTATCCACTCAAGTGCAAAAGTTATTTCTTTTTATCATAATTTTTACTATATTTAGATAATACAAAAAAGATAAAATCCAATTTTTTACACAGTGCAAAATGGAGTCACTTCATTGTTTCAAAGGTGCAAAATCAAGAAAAATTGCATAAGAATAATAAATATACTAAATCATTTAAAATATTTTGTTATAGCTAGTATTTAAGTGATATATAAATTGAGTTATATCAGATTTGTGAGGGGAAGAAATAATTTTTTATTCCAAACTTAAATATAAATAAATGAAGAATCTTCTCTTGGAATCTTTTGCAATTTCCTCAATATCTATGTATTCTCTTTTTTGACTTTGAGAGAAAACATTGCATTGTTTTGAATGTGGACAAGAATCAAGACCTCCCTTGATGTAATTTCTGTCTGCACAAGTTTAAATTTGAGTGAAAGCCAACTTCCCAGAATTTGTCAGGTGTGATAGAAGGAATATGGTAAAATCAGTGACATGAACAGAATGTTAGTGAATTTTTCCTTTCTTCTTCTTGAATATAGGCATAATAAATTTCACTTTCTTTATATGTATGTTCAAGCACTTTTCTCTGTTTTTCTTCTTTCCATATTACCTCAATAGGATGGAAATTTTGCAATATGTTCTTTCTTTCATCACCATTAAAATAAGGCTTCACAAATGCTTTTTGTTAGATTTTATCAGGTATATTGTCACAACTGTTTCGTTTCTTTGCAGCAACTGATAATCTTCCTTAATCTTCCATATTAAGATTTTTTTCTTGCTCACTTGGTGGAGAACTATCTGACAAATAGGACTCATTTTCTTTATGTGTTGTCTGATCAAACAATTTTGATAAGCTTGCATTCATTTTTCTTTCTTGCTTCATACTTTTCTCTCCCTTTTTCTCCTCATTCTTGATTTTTAAAAGCACAATTTCACCAAAATAACATACATTCCATGTCCACAGTCTCACCTAATCTCAATTGACTATCAACCTTGGTAATACATTAATATCCATTTTATATTGATAAAGATCTCCTGCTCATCTATGCTCCACTGGATATTTTCTAAGGATGACTTATCTTTATCTTGTCAAGTTTGTGTTTTACTGTACAAATATTTGACCATAGAATTGAGGTAAGTTAACAATTTCACTATCTCATCTTGCCTTTAGTTTTTATTGGCTCATAACCACCAGTATCTACTTTTCTGTAGCTTTTCCTCAGTGATGGATAGCTGAAAATTGATCAGTCAGATCCAGCAGATCCAGGGATTTATCCATTGAAGAGCCATTGTTAATAAAAGGATGAATATCCCCTTCAAAAAGAAATGCACTTTCTTTATAAAGGACCTTTGATGATATTATTAATTTTCTTCTTTAGTTTTCTTCCTTTTGGCTACTCTGGCTTCCAGTGGTTTCCATGGAACAAGAAGAGCATTTTCATCAGTGGCTTTATCTTTCGGGTTATCTTTATCAACTTGTGTACATTTTGATTCACCTATATTTTTACTCATGCATTTGTTTAATGGAAGAATGATCAATAAAATGTTTACTTGAGAACCAAGATTAAGACATGACAAGACCAGTGTCTTCAGATTTTTACCTTAATTTCTATAGTCTAGATTTAGAAATATTGCTGAGGGAAGTGTTTTTGATATGAGAAATTTTCCCAGACCCTAAAAGAGAAAGGGGCAAATGTATTCAAACATAAGTCATTTTTCGGAGTACAAGCAAACCCCCAAATAGGAGAAGCCCAATTAGTCCAGTAAGTTTCTGGTGGAGTCCTTGGAGAGGAATCTGAAAACCTCAAACCATTTTCACTATTTTTGGATTCCAGAAAGAGTTGTTTCTTGTGCTCTGCTTCCTCTTGATGGTACAGTTCTTCACTGAAAAAAATTAAATGCACTGTAAGTCAGATTCTTCTTGCACACCAAGTCCAAGCATTTCAAAAATGACAACAGTAATTTTAAAGATCAGTTCTCAGTGGAATAATTATTGGTTTCTTTAGCACTGGTCATAGATGTTAATGTCAAATCACAAATGCCTGCTACAAGAATTTCATTTTCACAGTTTTGAGGCAATTGATTTGAAGACTTTTTTTATTATTATTTTGTACATAGCATACACCTTTTGCTAATTCTATACACAGTCATTTTGCTAATTCATTTGCAAATAGAGGTGACTCCAAATCAGCATGTGGGCTCTCTATATTGGGTATACAAATAATTTTCTAAAGCATAGGTCTATGTTACCCTTTCTCTCTCTTCATTGCCTTCAGAATCAAATATGAACCTCTTTATCACTTAAAGTTTTTCTCAACGTGACTCTTTCCTACCTTTTCAATGTTTTAAATTTATATGCTCATATTCACTCTAAAATTCAGTTACCTGGTCTCTTCATAGTTATTAAACCCTAACCCACCATCTCTCAAATCCCTGTTTTTGCACAGGTTGTTTCTTGTACTTAGAACACCCTCCTCCCTTACAAAAGACTCTTAGTTATCCTGTCTTCCTTCAAGCCTAAGTTCAAAACTCACCTTCTGAAAGATGCTTTTCCTAGTTTTCCCAGTTGCTACTATGCCTTCCTGTCATATTATTTTACCTTTACTCTAAGTTGCTTTAAATTTAAAATTGCCATAAGACTTTTAGAACAACTAGATAACTTATATTATCTAATTATGTTTATGTTGTCTCCTCCCATTAGACAGAGGGCAGAAACTGTTTCTGCATCTATTTGTAAATTTAGCAAAAAACACAGTGTAGGGAACATAGTAGGCAATTATAAATTATTGTAGACTAAGGATGCCATAACATTCAAACTACGAAACTAAAAAGACTCAGAATTTCTCAAACAAAATTCTTATCTGAAAATTCTTCAATTGTCACCTTCTAGGCACTTCAGCTATATAAAATATTTTTGTTTTTTTTTTCTCCTTTTATACTCACAATAAGCGGAATGAAATCACTGTACTTTCCTGATCCTAACTATTAAGAGTCAAAATTCCGAATGCTAGATGGCATAGTCTATTTGTTATGTGTCATTTAAAATTATTGTAAGCCCTGGAGTCTACAACTCTCAGGGTTCCCTACTACAACTTCCGCCAATACCTCCCACTTCCTTTGTGGGAGGTGTCACCGAAAGTATGGAAGAGAAAGTTTGGCATCTTTTCGCTCTCTTGAGCCTGGAGGCTCTGGGATCCTAAGCTATCTCTTGGAGCCTTTTCCTCTTCTTTCTACCTCCTAATTTTCCCTAGACCTTTCCTTTTCTAATTTAAATAAAACCTAGCTATTCTAAACCCTAAGTTCCTCTCTGATCTTTTATTTGAGCCCAGAAGGGCTCTAGTCAATTTCCCCCTGCAGGGGGTGGGGACCACTACCTTCCTTTCCCTTCCTCCACCTCCTTCTCTTCTTTCTTCCATCCATCCTCCTTTCTACCTTCCTCCCTTCACCCCATCAAAGTTAAGATTTCAAACTTGAGGGTGAACAATTATAAAAGAGATTCTTTTAATTTTCAATAAGCACCTGGATTTCAGATTGCTTGTCAGAAGTAAACTTTCATCTTGGTTTATGTACTGTAGGAATTTCCTAGAGGTAAGTGACCCAATCTCTTTCATTTGCTTTCTATGTGATCCATGCACACATCTTAACAGAATTTTTTAATAATTATCTTTAGCTGCCTTTTAAAACTGGGGCTTGTTCAAATACCGTAGCCTCAAGTTATCTCTTCAGGGAATGGAGCATTTTAAATGATTCATTGTCATAGCAATTGCAGAAACCCTCAATCTTACATATTTCAACATTTCAACATCTTGTCACAGATGAAGAACAGTGAGTTACTAGCAACATTGCTGATATGATTATAATTGTTATCTTTCCAAAAAGACCTGTAGAGTTATATTTAGGAAGAGAATAAAAGAGAAATGACTTAAAGGGGAAATCGATCTTGTTCAGGGTTAAGGTCTGGAGATTTCAGAAGGGAGAGCTTGAAGCCCAAAAAGAAATGAAGTGGGATGATTTGAGTTGGCATCTTATTAACTATCTAAGAATAAACATTTGGCATTAGTCCTATTTCTTTGGGTTGGAACATGATGTAGTGTAAGGGGACACCTAGATTTGTGTTCAAGCAGCTACTCTGACATTTACTCTAGGCAAACCGTTAAACCTCTCAAGTATATTTTCCACATCTGTACAATGGTATCAAAAATAACATGTTTTCAAATGATTGTTTTGAGGATAAACATTTGGTAAACAATGATACAAATATAATTTTTCATTTCTTTTGTTGGAACAAAGAGTTCAACTGTAGTTACCTTCTTATGTCTCTTATATGTCTATACTTTATTCTCCAAAGATATTGTTCTCTTGGCTTTTCCTTACAAAATAAATTTCATGTCTTCAATTTATGACTTTTAACTCTCCATCCTTCATGCCTACAATTATCTCCCTCTTTGTATCTATCTCCTTATTCTCCTGACTTCCTTCTGGTCTCAGCTAAAATCTCACCCACAATGAGAAGTCTTTCCCCAAACCCTTTGATGATAATAGTTCCACTCTAAGATTAGCTCTACTATAGTCTGCATTTAACTAGTTTATACATAAGTATTTGCATATTATCTGGTATAATCTCCTTGAGAACAGGGACTATTGTTGTTCTTTTTTGATTTGTTTTTGCCTCATTTTTTTTGGAAAATTCTATTTAAATGATTAATTTAGAATATTTTTCCATCTTTACAAAATTCCTGTTCTTTCCCTCCCCTTCCTCTAACCCCCTCCCATAGCCAATGTGGTGATTCCATTGGGTTTTACTGGTTTCATTGATCAAGACCTATTTCCATATTATTGATATCTGCACTAGGGTTATTGTTTATAGTCTATATTCCCAATCATATCCCCATCAACCCTTTGGTTCAAGCAATTGTTTTTCTTTTGTGTTTCTACTCCCAGGGCTCTTCCTCAGAATGTGGATAGTGTTCTTTCTCATAAGTCCCTCATAATTGTCCTGGATCATTACATTGCTGCTAGTAGAGAAGTCCATTACATTCAATTGTACCACAGTGTGTCAGTCTCTGCTGTAGTCCAAATAGAGTGCATGTCAGCCCTGCAAAGCCTTGCTGCAGAAAATTTCTTACAATTGATAGGGTTTGGAATCTTGAGGAAAAGTCAGTTGACCCTGGGAACTCATGGAGGGGAGTAGGGTCAATCTCAGCTCTTTCTTTGGATTGAAACTTGGCTTACATTCTGCAGCTTTTCTCTTAAAAATTTGTTAGTTTAGTAATGTCCTTTGAATCTCCCTAACCTCCCTTATTCCCCATCTTCAGTTTTCCTTCTCTGCCTGAATTTCTGTGAGGGTTTTGAAAGGAGGATAGATCGGAATGTTAGTTTTAAACTTGATAGTTTTAAATAGTCAAATAGGGCTTACCCTTGTTACAAATAATCTATTGAATCATTGTATCCAACTTTCCTAACCCCATTGATTACAAAACCACTTGAGAGCTGAGTTAAGGCAGATCCTTTCTCAGTTTCACGTTCCTGGCTCCCTTCCCCATCTGAAGCTTTCTCTAGGTGGCTGTTAGGGTTACCTTGTATCCTCTAACCTTTCCAATCAACCCTTAAATTAATAAACCCAGGTTTTATTTTAATGAAAACCTTTGGCTACTTCATTAGTTGATTGATAAGAGAGGGAGAAGGGAAGAAAGGAATCATATAATCTCTGAGTCGTGAAGGGAGTTGGAGGTGTCCATTTTGGAGGAAGTGCAATCTTATACTTCCTCTGAACTGTTCCTTTGTAAACATGAGAAACTGACTAGCAGCCCTCTAGTCAGTTTCAAACCATTCTTGGCTGGCCCTAACCCTTGTCTGTAGAAGTGCCCTTCCTACTTGAAGGGCTCAGTCTGTTTCCTTTTAGTGTCTCTGTCTCAAATCCTGTTTCCTAGTCAGTCTCTCCCAGGCTGTAGCTGTTTGCCCAAAGTATCTCATACTCTCCCTTGCAAACCTTTATACCTCTATGTTTATATTTCCTAAACTTGGTAAATCCCTTACTTCTCCTATCACCTCAATTTACCACCTTCACCATTGTACCTTCCTTATCCACTTTACTGCTTTAGGGATTCATAAACACCTATCCTCAGTGTCTTCTCCCTATTCACACCTACCTTTAGTTCCTTGCCTGCCTTATCCTCTATTACAACCCTACCTTCAGCCTATTCCCTTAATTACCTCCAGCCTTTGGTCCCGTATCACCCCATTACCTCAGTATCTTATTACACTGCCTAATTCCCTTATTACATCTAAAACTAATTCCCCTATTTCATTGTCAATTCCCTTATTACACTGTGTATAATGTTCTCCTGGTTCTGCTCCTTTCATTTTGCTTCAATTCCTGAAGGTCATTCCAGTTCACATGGAATCCCACCAGTTCATTATTCCTTTGAGCACAATAGTATTCCATCAGCAACAGATACCACAATTTGTTTAGCCATCCCCCATTTGAAGGGCATACCCTCATTTTCTAATTTTTTTGCCACTACAAAGAGCACAGGCATAAATGTATTTGTACTAGTCTTTTTCCCTATTATCTCTTTAGGGTACAAACCCAGCATAGCTTAGCACAATGTCTGATATATGACAGTCATTTAAAAAGGATTACTCACTTAATTTGTTGACTTATCTGATGTCTGCTACATTGATGCTTACATTGCATTTATTTGAATTATGATATGATATTGCCAATTATGTAGTTGTACACTGAATCTGAATCTGTTATAAGAGAAATCCTCAAAGAGAGATGAGAAAGAGGGGGGAAAAGAAGAGAAAGACAAGACTAAAGGAAGCAAATCAAGTCTGATAAGAGAAGTGGATAAGAATTAGGTAAACATCATCAGAATAGAGAGGTGAAAGGAAAAGAAGGAGAGTGGGTGGCAACAGGGAGAGAATGAAAAGATAAATATGAGAAGAAAAAGTAGAAGAATTAAGCAAAGTCAATGTCAGGATTCTATTGGTTTTTGCTAAACTAACTGACATGGCAGTCTGGTTAAGTTGCATCTATCATTGACTTTATCTTTCTCACATCTAGTTCATCATAATCATTCATGTAAATGCAATAAAGATGCTAAGGTCTTGACAAAACTCAGGAAGATTAGAAATACGTGAAATACCAAAAAGTGGACTATATTCATATATGAGAGCCCTGGTATTAAAGTTGGGGAGATGTAGACTTGACTCCATTTGCAGTCATTCACTTGCATAGGACCCTGGAAAAATAATTTCATCTCACTGAAATTGCATTTTCTTATATGTAAAATGGGGAAAATAAGAGCACCTATAGCTCAGGATTTTGGGGATGATCAAACATGCAAAACACCTTGAAAACCTTAAAGCCTTATATAAATGTGAGGTATTATTATCATCATTAGCGAGTGTTTAAATTAATTGGGGCAAATCAATTAGAATGCCTCTGAGAATCACTGCAAATAGGCTATAGAAAATGGCTTAAAATCTAGTCAGTTTCTTAAAGGATTTTTTAAAATATCTGATTAAAATATTTTTTATGCTTTTTAATGATTCTGAAACGGATGAAATACCATTCAGTAGGAAGAACAAGCATGCAAATCCTAAATCGCATTAAGAAATAGATTGCATTTCTCTAGTGGAACTATGCCCACAGGAGGATTGTGGGGATTAATGAGATGTTTAGAAAGCATTTGGGACCCTAAGTAAAAGACACTATTTAAAGATGCTAGATTCCAGAAGCACTTAGTGCTCAGAGCATCCAGGGCTCCAAACTTGAAAGTATGAATCTTATTTTGAAATATGTATATTTATCTACATAAATATATATTTCACACATCTGTATTTCAAAATAAGATTAATTCTGTTTATATCTATATATCTATATATCTATATGCAATGTTTACCCAGAAAATACAATTTCCTTACTTGCGTATTTTAATTTTATTTTATTCTTAAACTATTTAGCTATTCCAGAATCATTAAGAAGTATTAAAAGAAAATTAATCAAATATAAATCAGATATAATCCACAGCCTGGGCTCCTAGAGAAGACACTAGAATATTTAAGTTATTTATATTAAAAAATTTAACTAGAAAAAAACATTCTTCAGCACCTGATATGAATGAGACATTGTGGTGACAACAAGTAGCACTGTCTAGTAAAAAAAAAAGTATTGTACGTTTAAGATCCTGACATTCATGTCTAAATCCCATTCTTAACATCATATTCATTGTATCACTCTATGTTTAATCTAATTAGTTCCTCACTTTCCCTATTTGTAAAATGGTAATAACGATCCTTTCACTACCTACCTTAAAATTTTGTTGTAAGGGAATATGTATATATATGTTTGTTTTTTTTTATTTTTGAAGTAATGTAATGAAAGGAGGATTGGATTTGGAAAGAGAAAAAAACATTAAAGTTTAAATGCTAGTTCTAGTATTGTGTTTCATTGAACTAATTTTTTAACATTTTTGGTCTTCATCTTCTGTTTCCATTTAAGAAAGGAGTTTGAGTGGATAATCTCTAAATTCCCTTTCATCAATTAAAAAAAACAACCAACTGGTCTCCAATCCAATATCCAGGATTATTAGACAATGACTCTTTTCCTACACTCTGCAATCAAACAAAATTGGTCCTCTATCTTTTTGTCATATAATACTCCATCTCTCATAACCCTGCCTTTGCATGAGCTTTCTTTTCCCCATGCCTGAAATGTGCTTCCACCTCACCTCCATCCACTAAAATCTCTCTTTCAAGGCACTGCTAAACAGTTATTGCATATACAACAAATCACTAATTCCTTTAAATGATAATGCCCTCCTTTTCAAAACTGCCTTACTCTCAACCATTTTATATTCATTTGTCTGTATTCTCTTTGTACTTAATTATTTCTAATTGCTTCAGAGTTAATCTATATATACTTATATTTATTTTATGCTTCTTGTTCCTTCCATTAGACTTCAAGCTCTCAGAATGTAGGAATTGCTTCATTCATTTTATTTGCATCATCAATTTATTTACTAGAATAAAAATAATATTGAATAGTCATTAATGTGTTTTTTTAAACATTTTCTTCTCAAAATGCCAAATCTATTAGGACTGTTTTCCTTGATGTTGAAAAATTCCCTCCCAAAATAGACAACCTGAGGTTGGTCACTCTTGATTCCTAAGATAATTTCAATCAATTCATGAGATATTTCTTTTTTGGTTTGTTTAAGCACTCATCATGTACAAGAGAGTCCAGGCAAACTGGAAGTATTTCAAGATAAGAATGACTGATGACACTTGTCAGTTTTATCTTGTCTTATACATTTGTTTACCCCCTAAAACCAGAATATGAACATAGTAGATATTATTTACCTTTTGATTAATTTAATGAGATGCTATCTTCGGGTTTTTCTCATAAAAGTCATAGAATATTGCTTTCCAATCCATCTGAAAACCTTAGTAGGTTTCTGTTGCTAATCTTCAGAAATGTTCCCCAAATATGTTAGAAAAATATAACAGCAACCTAATGGACTAGGCTCATTTTTTTAAAAAATAAAAGATTATGATAACGTTCTACAAGTATTTCAAATATGTGAAAAATAAATAAAGGGAAAGCATAGGAAAAGAATCATGTTCACAGAGTCATAACTAGGAGAAATGAAATTGAGCAAAAGAAATTGAAACTAAATATGAGTCGAATGAAATGGTTTCTTATGGGAAGTGTTTGACTCATTTAAGTTTAATGAAAGGAAATAGTTTTCTGTCAAGGGAATGGGCAGTATGACCCAAACATCTTTACATATCTTTGATTTAATTAACTAGAGGAAAGCATAAAAATTAAAAAGCAAAGTAAGTGTTTCAGAATTTTAATGTTATAAGCCTCAATGCCAACTGTGTTTTTTTGCTTTACTTGATGATTAAGTTGTCTTGGAAACTAAATTGTGAAATATCCCCATAGTACAAACTGAGAAATAATTTAGAATGACCTAAAGTTCTCTGGGAAGAAACTAGAAAAGAATATGCTATAATTGTAAAGATGAAAATTAATACATAAGGAGAGGGGAAGAAGGAACCTAATATGCATTTTGGCAGAGAAAATTAAAAATACTAAACATACTTGTAAGCATTTTAAAATTTATAACAAAGAATTTAGTGTTTAACAAAATAATTTGTCTATAAAGTAAGTCATTTAGTTGAGAAGAACTAATTAGAGGCAACATGCTGTAGGAGGAAGGATATGGATTTAATATTAAAGTGCCAGTGAATAAAGTCTTGGATTTATTGATTGAGGGTCTAGTTATTTGTCCTTACTCTGAATCCATGTGACCTTGAGCAAATTATGCCAGCTCTCTGTGTATTTCCCAGTAGCAATCATAGCAGTGGAACCAAGATGGCAGAGTACTGGCAACCCAATGGAACTCTCTCCACATATACCTCCAAACAACTTTGAAATAACTCCTCAAATCAAAATTTGTAGTATTGGAGTTAACAAAAGGTAAATATTTGTAGCCAGGACGATTTAGGAGATTGACGGGAGAAATACATAACAACAAGGTGAACATCAGCCTATAACGTAGTGTGGCAATGCCAGTGGTTGGTTTTGGGAGCAGTTGTGTTAGTGAGAGCAGAAGCAACAGCAGCTTCAAGAACCTTCAGCCTGAAAATATAAAGAGGGTTGGACAACTGACTAGAAAGAGATTACAGGGTACTAGCACTGGGTGTAGATGGTATTAATTAGTACCTCTATCATCCAAAGGAATTTCTCCATCTAAGAAAAGGAGTGTTTCTGGTTCATCACAAGGGAGAAGGAGCTCTGTTTGCAGTTTCAAGATAGAAAGAAACAGTAGCACCTGTGGTCATAGGAGAACAAGGGATGTCATCACTTCCAGAGCCAAGAGGTCATGAAGAATCAGGCACAATTGAACAGTTGAGCAACAAACTATAGACAATGAAGATATATTAAAAAAATATTACATCAGGTTTCTCTAGAAAAGGCTAAATTTATGCATATTTCAAAATCCAAGTAAAATTCTTAAAAATAAGAACAATTTCCCAAAAGATAAATGTTCAAAGATATGAATGAAATGAATAAAAAAAGAAGAAAACATCATAGATAAGTATAGTCTTCTGAAAAAATACTGTAAATCACTATTGATTAGAGAAATAAAAGCTAAAACAACTCTGAGGTATCAGGTAACATCTATTAAAAAATAACAAATCCTAAAAGGATGAAGCAATATAGGTATACTAATAAATTTGCAGTGGATTTATGAACTGGCCCAATTGTTCTGGATAAAAAATTGCTACTGTGCCCAAAGAGAAAATTGAGTATGCCCTTTGATCCATTTTAATATTATTAGGTCTGTACTCTAAAGAGAACAAATTAAAAAAGAAAAAAATGTGTGTATAAAATTTTCTAAAGCAATTCTTTTTGTGGTGGCAAAGGTTCAGAAATTGATAAGATGCTCATTAGTTGGAGATTGTCCAAAGAAGTTGTGGCATATGTTGCAATGGAATACTATAGCATTATAAGAAGTGATGATAGGTAGCATATGTTTTCAGAAAAATCATGGTAAGATCCATTTAAACAAGTAGAATGTGAAATAAGAAGTACCAAGAGATTATGGTGCATAGGAACAACAATGTTGTAATGATGATCAACTATGAAATACTTATCTACTCTGATCAATACAATGACCGAAGACAATTCCAAAGTTACCATGATAATATATGGTATATATTTCCAGAATGATAACTGTCTGATATCTGAATGCAAACAAGTGTAATTTCCTCCCTCTTTTTTTTTTTTGCTTTTTATGGCAATGTGGCTAATATGGAAATGTTTTGCTTCATTTCACATATAAACTGAAATAATTTTTCCTTGCCTTAGTGAGTGAGTTAAGGTTGGGAGGAAGGGAGATAATTTGGAACTCAAAATTTAAAAAGAAAAAAATGTTAAAAAATAAATAATATTTTTAAAAGACAAAACAAATATGGCAATTGATTTGCTTAATTTTTAGCAAAGACAATAAAAGCTTTAATATCAATGCAAAAATATACACAGTATTCATAGGAAGAATGACCTCAAAGTATAATGGGAATGAGGCCCACACATAAAATAGTGTGTCAGGAAATCTGCACTCAAAACTCTTGGAACAGGCTGGTGTGGTGGTATGGAAGTTTATTCTTTCCTATTGAGTCCTTATGAAACTCCAAGTAGGTAAAATGTCTTTTCTTGGCAGACTACTCTACTAGTTTTATTGTACCTTCTCCTTTCTTAAACCTATAGGAAATATTATTCATAAGGGATTATATTCCTTGAATCTGTTTCCTCTCTATTTCTTTTCTTCCATGATTGTTCTTATATATTTGACTTTTCTCTTGGGTAGAAGTATTATCCTCTACTCATCCAGTAGCTCTTGTGACATGTCTCTGATGGAGCAACAGGAGAAAAGTCCCTTACTTGCCTCTTTAGAAGTCTTCCTTTTAAAGTATAAGCAAGCAACTCCCAAAGTACAATTTATGAAATTAATCTAGCTCTTTAAAACCTCAGAAAGTGTGGCTAGTTTTTCATTGTCTATCATTCTTGGAAAAAAAATGAAAAGGTTTAGATGCCTGCTGGGAGCTAATATGGCAGAATAAGGGATGCTCAGCTCACAAAAACCTTCCAAGCACACAAAAATAGAAAATAAAGCACTTAAAAAAAAGAAAACAAGATGCATGTATTTTACTGGGGTGAGAAGGGAGAGTCACCCAGGGAATGCAGCATCAAAGAACCAGCTCTACCTCTGACAATTGGCATGAGACAAGGAAATGGCAGATGGTGAAAAGACCACCACCAGCTCCATTGCCAGCCCCACTGATTCCATGTGGCTTGAAGTAAGAAAAGGGCAGAGCAGTAGAACAGCCCAAAGTGCTGCCAAAGAGCTGAGGCGATGAAATGGCTGCTTGTGGAGCAGTTCAACACCAGTCCTAAGAAATTCCACATGGCCTCAGCCAACAAAACAGCAGACCAGGAGAGCCCAGGTTAGAAGACAATGGGAAAAACAGGAGCAGAGTGAGTGGAATCTAGCTAGACAAAATTGCTATGTCTGCCCACAAAAAAACAGCTGGACTGCCACCTCAAAGTGTATATTGAGGGACCCAAACATGACTCAGTCTACTCCAAGCACAAGAGAAGACTACAGAGCAAGCTTGGAACAACACTTCCTTTACCCCAGGAGCAGAGCAGAACCTCAACAGATAGATAAGGAAATAAGGAAGGGGAAGTAACCTAAGAACATATTTCATAAAGAATATTTGGCTATCTTGTTGAAAGATTGAAACATCATTTGTGACTAAGTGTCATGATCATATCAGTTAAGCTTGGAGAAAGAGGTGGTGAAAATTGCATCTCTTCAAACTTACACAAACAATTGAACCTTTTATCACCTTCTTTCTAAACCAGAGCATTTCAAATTACCTTTGAAAGGGATTCCTTGCATTCTTATAGGAGCATACCTTCTGATACAGACAATAAGCCAAATATCATTATTTAGGGTAAAAACTCAGATTTGGAAAGTACTTCAGAATCTATCTAGTTCAATTTATGCTTGAAGAATTCCATTTACATTACATCTAATAAGTGACCAGTTAAACTTTGAAGGTCACAAGTGAGGTGGAATTTAATATGGCTTTAGGCAATTTAAATCCTTACTTCCCCTTTTTAAAACCTGGGTATTAAGAAGTGTTTCTTTATATAAAAATGAAATCTATCACTACCACCTTCATCTATTGCTTCCAATTCTTATTTTTTTTAAAACCTCTTCTGGGCATACTTGCCCATGTCACACTCACCCTCTTAGATTGGATCTCCAGAGAAGAGATTTAAGAATGTAGGAAGTAATCCATATGGTTGTTCTTCTATGATATAGCTCCAGAACACACACACACACACACACACACACACACACACACACACACACACACAGAGGTGTTCCTCCTTAGCAATCATTCAATTTTCTTAATTAGTAGTAGTGGAAAGAATATTCAAAATGGTATAGGACAGTGATGGGCAAACTACAGCCTGCGGGCCAGATGCAGCACCCTGAAATGTTCTATCTGGATGCACAAAATTGTTTCTAATCTATCGAAAACAATGAGTAGGACACAATACAATGAAACTTCAAAAGAGTTGCCTTAGAAACAAACTGACATATGAGCATTTCCTTTCCTTTGGCCCCCTATTTAAAAAGTTTGCCCATCACTGATATAGAAAGAATAGTAATTTGAAACTGCCCTACATATAAGCTGGTGAGCACTCTCCAACTAAAATACATAGTATCCATGGGAAAAAAAGTTATAAAACTTAGCAAGTATGTGATAAAAGCATATAAAAAAGGTTAATTCACAACTCATGGTACTTAGGAAATGAACAGGATGGTTTCAGAAAGAGCTGTAAAGCCTCATAGGAATTGATGCAGAACCAAGAGAACATTGTACACAGCAAAAGCAATGTTGTGTAAAGATCAACTGTGACAGACTTAGCTACTCTCAGTAATACAACGATCCAGGACAGTTCCAAAGGTTTTATGACAAAGAATGTTAGCCACCCCCAGAGAAAGAACTGTTGAGTTTGAATGTCGATCAAAGCAAATGATTTTTCACTTTAATTTATTTGGATTTTTATTTTGTGTCTTTTGGTTTTATATTATTATTCTCTTACAAAAATGAACAATATAGAAATATGTTTTTATTGTAATACATGTAGAATTCAGACTGAATTGCTTGCTATTTCTGGGAAGGGGGATGGAAGTAAGGAAGGGAGACAATTGGAATCATGTAACATGGGAAATATGTGGAAATTTTTTACATGTAATTGGTTAAGTAAAATATAAAAAGGAATAAATGAAAAGGAAAAAATGATAAAATTATCAGGAAGCAAATTCAAAAAAGTAAATCAGAGCATCAGAGTTAAAGTATATACTGACAGAAATTATTGGCCATTTTGTCCAACTCTGTCTTTTTATCAATGTGGAATTGAAGGACAAACGGATTACATGATTTGGCCATGCTTACTTACTCAGAAACAAAGTATTAGAGCCAAGAATCTACTTTCTCTCACTTCAAATCCATTGTTCCTTCCAGTGTGTTATATACTGTCTTTCTTAATTGTAGCACTCAGAATTTTCACCAGTAAATAATATTAGGCCATTTACCAGAGAATAACATTACTTATTAATAGAGGCATATATTAACAAATAAGATATATTAACAAAAGATGGGTACTTGCATCTGCCTCTCACACAAAAGACCCTCTCACACAAAAAGATATACAAAAATATAAAACTAGTAGAATAGTAAACCCACTAAAATCTTTAAATCTTCTTGATGTTAAATGCTATTACATGACTCAATCTTATACTTCAATGTTTTTTTACTAGTTTTACATTTATCGAAATTAAAATTATAAAGTGTCAGTTATTAAATGCCTATATAATAGTGCCAGGATTTGTTCTAAACTCTAGGGAAACAAATACAAAAAGGAAAAACAGTAATTGCTCCAGAAGTTTACCACTTAATGGGGGAAGACAACACATAAAAAAAGTTGAAAGAGGGAAGAGGGAAGGAGCAAAGGGTTAGTGCCTAATGGAGAAGTCTAAAGTTGAAAATCCAGATAGGAAATGAAGGCATTAGCCAGAAAACCAGAGATAATATGTACATATTTAATCAATCACAATACAATATAATTAAATCAATAAAATCAAAAAAAAGGCTGTATTCACATATTAGTGGGAACTAAATAATATATTATGAAGGAACAAATAACCAATGAACAAACTATATAAATCTACCACATGAAAGAATAATAATGACATGTAAAAATGAGGGAAGATTAAGCAGTTCATAAAAGAAAATATTTAGAAAAACACAATAAAATAAATGGATGGATAGATAAATGAATGAATGAATGAAATGTGTTTATTAAATGCTTACAAAATGACAAATTGTTACCTGCTGGGGATAAAAAAAAACTAAAAAACAACAAAAAAATCAAGCAAGAATGATTATCTCTGTCTCTCAAGAGTATACATTCTAGTACAAGAAGATAAAGGTGGTCAGGGAAGTGTTGTTGTTGTTGCTGCTATTGCCATTGTTTGTCAGAATAGTTAAAGCAGTGGTACGTGGAACATAAGGCAGTTGATTAGTGGACATTTTCACAGAACTTTCAGAGAAAATCTTGCTTCAATTACATGTCTCAGAGTAAGAGTTAGAAAGAAAGGTTATAAATGTTTATATACAAGGTTTTAAAAATGGATATGGTGAATATGTCAGGTTCAGAGTTCAGAGTTTTAGTTAATTATCACCTAATGATAAGCTCTCTAAAGGTCTGAATTGGAGGGTTATATTAACAGCAGAGAATTCAAGAAATTCAAGAAATGCAAGAAATTTTTGATTTAAAGAAGTTTGGTTCTAGGGAGTTCAGAATGCAATTGCTTAACTCCTCTGAGGAGAAATAAGAGATAAATGAATTGAGCACAAAATGTAGAAGAGAACTAAATCAATCTCTCTGACTCTGTCTCTCTCTTTGTTTCTCTTTCTACTCTCTCTCTCTCTCTCTTTCTCTCTCTCTCTCTGTCTCTCTCTCTGTCTCTCTCTCTCTCTCTCTCTCTCTGTCTCTGTCTCTGTCTCTCTCTCTCTCTCTCTCTCTCTCTCTCTCTCTCTCTCTCTCTCTCTCACACACACACACACACACACACACACACACACACACACACACACACACA
>NC_058132.1:577079670-577108958 GCF_016433145.1 Gracilinanus agilis
TCTCTCTGTCTCTCTCTCTCTCTCTGTCTCTCTCTCTCTCTCTCTCTCTCTCTCTCTCTCTCTCTCTCTCTCTCTCACACACACACACACACACACACACACACACACACACACACACAGAGGAAATAAGCACTTAAAAAAACCTACCAAATTAAAAAGATTAGAAAATTAATTTTGAAAAGAATGGGATAAACCAATTTTTAAACAAAACAAAAGCAAAATTTGTCGTGCCGGTAAATAGAATTAAGCTATTTTTTAAAGATAGTAATAAAATAGGTAATAGATTCAATTTAATAAATATTTATAAGTGCCTGCTAAGTTCCAGGTATTATCAATAGCACTGGGGAATACATAATAAGGCAAAAGACAGTCTCTTTCTTCAAGGAGCTTACAACATAATAGGGAGATGATATATAAATAAATATATATGAAGCAATCTATATATAGGATAAATAAGAAGTGATTTAAAAAGGAAGAAAACAGAATTTTAAAAAGTTGAGGAAGACTTCCATTAGAACAGGTATCAGCAACGTATGGCTCTTTCAGCAGGAGCCATAAAGTCAATGTTTTTCAGGTGCTGTTACAGGAGCACACATTGTGAGCACTGTACAGCTCTCATGAAATTACATTTTAAAAAATATGGCGTTTATGGCTCTCACGGCCAAAAAGGTTGCTGACCCCTGCATTAGAAGATAGATTCAATAACTTTATGACTTCTCAGCAAAAGAAAACAAAAATAAAATGATTGAATGAATGAAAGGACACATTGCAGATCAATTAGAATTAAAGAAAAGTATAATTAGTAGATGTTTATATTTGCATACAAATATATTGGAGTGGGCTGGGGTTGATGTTTGTATGTATTGGTATGCATATATATGTGTGTATATGCATACATACAGAAACATATCTATGTATATTAAAATATCCACATGCACCTGGAGTGTTATTGTATAGAAAGAATGTTTGAACAAGCTGAGGAAACTGAGCCAAGCTCTAACATCATTTGTAACTTTCAAGCTAGTTAGAATGAAACTCATTTTAAAGGTTTCAATAAGCACCATGTTCTGAAGAGGAAAGTCTTATTCTATTATGACTGGAGGAATGATTTGCAGTTAAAGGGTACAAAAGATTTGGGGCTTCCCATATTCTGATTGATGTTCTAACACAATCTTCAGATTAATTAATGGCAGTCTGCATGATGAACCAAAGACAGACTGGGCATGAATTCATGGTGCCACAAGAAGTCCAGCAAAGAAACTATACCAGGAAAAATGGTAACTTTTGAGCACATAGCAAATAGGAAAAATGACTATCTACATGACTTCAATGAAACTTAAATTATAACTGAAACTGATACAAATTTAACAAAAACTAAAAATTTTTAAAAAATTTGAAAGAAAAAATTAAGTGATACAATTTCAGAAACAGGAAATTCATTTTAGTTTGCATTTTTCTTCATTTGTAAGTTATTTGATTTTCTTTAACCTCATATTTTATAGTCAAAACAGCATAAGTAAAAAATAAGCCTGAAGCTTAAGACTTTGAGCCCTAGCAAAGAGTAGCTCAAAGTGCTCTGAACTCTGTAAGTGATCAGCAGTCTAAAGGGGTGATTGATTCAGAAGTGGGAGGTGGCTTTCAGAGTTCCCAGTCAAAGGCTATCATACAGTGTTGAAAGAAATGAAACTTGCAGAAAGCCAGAAATAGAGTTAAGGGTTACATCAATGAAAAATTATAATTTAAGAGAGTGGCTTCTCTTACTTTGAAAACATAGCCCACCTTTAAAAAGGGAGGTGGGGTGGAAAGTCAGGAAAAAGGCTGAAAAAATGAGTAAACATAAAGAACAACAAGAACAACAAAAGAACCTAAATATAGAAAATGTTTATGGAGACAAAGAACAAGGCACAGACACAGAAGGGGATAGTGAAAGTAAAACAAATACATGGAAAGGCTCAAAGAAAAATATTAATTTGTTTCAGATTCTGTAAGAGCTCAAAAAAAGATTTCAAAAATCAATTAAGAGAGGCAGAGGAAACTGGGGAAGAGAAATTAAAGTAATGCAAGAAGAAATGGGCCAAATGAAAAGGTAGGTTCCAAAGCTCATGGAAGAAAATCATTCCTTAAAAATTAGAATTCTGTAACTCAAAATAATGACTTCATGAGATATTTTTTTTTATTTTTTATTTTTTATTTTAATTAATTAATTAATTAAAGCCCTTACCTTCCTTCTTGGAGTCAATACTATGTATTGGCTCCAAGGCAGAAGAGTGGTAAGGGTAGACAATGGGGGTCAAGTTACTTGCCCACTATCACACAGCTGTAAAGTGTCTGAGGTCAGATTTGAACCTAGGACCTCCCAAATTTAGGCCTGTCTCTTGATCCACTGAGCTACCTAGCTGCTCCCAGTCATCATACATTATTTTTTTAACATTTAATAATATTTAATTTTTAGAAAAGTTATCATGGTTGCATTATTAATGCTCTTACTTTCCCCTTCACCCCCCAACATCTCCCCCATAGCCAATGCGCATTTCCACTGGTTTTAACATGTGTCATTGATCAAGACCTATTTCTATATTATTGATATTTACACTGGGGTGGTCCTTAGAGTCTACATCTCTAATCATGTCCACCTCAACCCATGTGTTCAAGCAGCTGCTTTTCTTCTGTGTTTCCACTCCTGCAGTTCTTCCTCTGAATGTGGGTAACATCCATTTCCATGAGTCCCTCAGAATTGTCCTGGATCATTGCATTGCTACCACTACTGAAGTCCATTACATTCTATTTTACCACAGTGTATCAGTCTCTGTATACAATGTTCTTCTAGCTCTGCTCCTTTCACTCTGCATCAATTCCTAGAGGTCTTTCCAGTTCACATAGAATTCCTCCAGTTTATTATTCCTTTGAGCTCAATAGAATTCTATCAACAGCATATACCACAATTTGTTTGGCCATTCCCCAATTGAAGGGCATAGCCTCATTTTCCAGCTTTTTTCCACCACAAAAAGCATAGCTATAAATATTTTTATACAAGTCTATTTATCTATGATCTCTTTGGGGTAAAAACCCAACAATGCTATGGCTGGATCAAAGGGCAGGCATTCTTTTAAAGCCCTTTGAGTATAGTTCCAAATTGCCAGCCAGAATGGTTGGATCAGTTCACAACTCCACCAGCAATGCATTAATATCCCAATTTTGCCACATCCCCTCCAATTCATTACTCTCCCCTGCTATCATTTTAGCCAATCTGCTAGGTGTGAGGTGATACCTCAGAGTTGTTTTGATTTGTGTTTCTCTAATTATTGGAGATTTAGAACACTTTCTGATGCTTATTAATAGTTTTGATTTCTTTATCTGAAAATTGCCTATTCATGTCCATTGCCCTTTTATTGATTGGGGAATGGCTTGATTTTTTATAAAATTGATTTAACTCCTTGTATATTTGAGTAATTAGACCCCTGACAGAGTATTTTGTTATAAGGATTTTTAACCAATTTTTGTTTCCCTTCTGATTTTGGTTGCATTGTTTTTGTTTCTACAAAAGCTTTTTAATTTAATATAATCAAAATAATTCATCTTACATTTTGTAATTTTCTCTAACTCTTGCTTTGTTTAAAAATCTTTCCTTTCCCAGAGATCTGACAGGTATACTATTCTATGTTCACTTAACTTATTTATAGTTTCCCTCTTTATATTCAAGTCATTCACCCATTCTAAATTTATCTTGTTGTAGGGTGAGAGATGTTGATCTAAACCTAATCTCTCCCATATTGTTTTCCAAATTTCCCAGCAGTTTTTGTCAAATAGTGAATTCATGTCCCAAAAGTTAGGCTCTTTGGGTTTATCATACACTGTCTTGCTGATGTCACCTACCCCAAGTCTATTCCATTGATCCTCCCTTCTGTCTCTTAGCCAGTACCATACTGTTTTGATGACTGCTGCTTTATAGTATAGTTTAATATCTGGTACTGCTAGGCCACCTTCCTTCAAATTTTTTTTCATTATTTCCCTTTATATTCTTGATCTTTTCTTATTTCAAATTAAGTTTTTATAGTTTTTTTCTAATTCAATAAAAAAGTTTTTTGGTAGTTTGATAGGTAAGGCACTAAATAGGTAAATTAATTTGAGTAGAATGGTCATTTTTATTATGTTAGCTCATCCTACCCATGAGCAATCAATGTCTTTCCAATTGTTTAGATTTAGTTTTAACTGTTTGAAAAGTGTTTTGTAGTTGTTTTTGTATAATTCCTGTGTTTGTTTTGGTAGATAGATGGCTAAGTATTTTATAGTATCTGGTGATTTTAAATGGAGTTTCTCTTTCTAGCACCTGCTGCTGAATTTTGTTGAAAATACACAGAAATACTGATGATTTGTGTATATTTATCGTGTACCCTGCAACTTTACTAAAGTTCTTAATTATTTCTACAAGTTTCTTAGTTGATTCTCTAGGATTTTTTAAGTAGACCATCGTATCATCTGCAAAGAGTGATAGCTTAGTCTCTCTCCTTATTGTCTATTTTGATACCTTCAATTTCTTTTTCTTCTCTAATTGCTACTACTAGTGTTTCTAGTATAATGTTAAATAATAGAGGTGATAGTGGGCATCCTTGTTTCATGCCTGATCTTATTGGGAAGGCTTCTAAATTATCTCCTTTGCATATAATGCTTCTTGATGGTTTTAGGTATATAATATTTATTATTTTTAGGAAAGGTCCTTCTATTCCTACACTTTCCAGTGTTTTCAATAGGAATGGGTGCTGTATTTTGTCAAAGGCTTTTTTCAGCATCTATTGAGATAATCATGTGATTTTGTTTGTTAGATTGTTGATATGGTCAATTATGTGGATGGTTTTCCTAAGGTTGAACCATCCTTGCATTCCTGGTATAAATCCCACCTGATCATGGTGGATGATCCTCTTGATAAGTTGCTGGAGTCTCTTTGCTAGTATTCTATTTAAATTTTTGCATGTATGTTCATTAGGGAAATTGGTCTGTAGTTTTCTTTCTCTGATTTTGATCTACCTGGCTTTGGAATTAGTACAATATTTGCATCATGAAAGGAATTTGGTAGGGGTCATTCTTTGCTTATTATATCAAATAATTTGAATAGTATTGGGACTAGTTGTTCTTTGAATGTCTGATAGAATTCACTTGTGAATCCATCAGGCCCTGGTGATTTTTTCTTAGGGAGTTCTTTGATGGCTTGTTCAATTTCATTTTCTGATATGGGATTATTTAGGTATTCTCTTTCATCTGCTGTTAATCTAGGCAATTTATATTTTTGTAAATATTCATCCATGTCTCCTAGATTCTTATATTAATTACCATATAATTGGACAAAATAGTTTTTAATAATTGCCTTAATTTCCCCTTCATTAGAGGTGAGGTCTCCCTTTCCACCTTTGATACTGTCAATTTGGTTTTCTTCTTTCCTTTTTTAATTAGATTGACCAGTACTTTGTCTATTTTATCTGTTTTTTCAAAATACCAGCTTCTAGTCTTATTTTTTAATTCAATAGTTCTTTTACTTTCGATTTTATTAATTTCTCCCTTGGTTTTTAGTATTTCTAATTTAGTTTTCATCTGGGGATTTTTAATTTAGTCTCTTTCTAGTTTTTTAAGTTGTATGCCCAATTCATTAACCTCTGCCCTTCTTAATTTGTTAATATAAGCACACAAAGATGTAAATTTCCCCCTGAGTACTGCCTTGGCTGCATCCCACAGAGTTTGGTAGGAAGTCTCATCATTGTCATTTTCTTCAATGAAATTGTTGATTGTTTCTATGATTCCTTCTTTGACAAATTGGTTTTGAAGAATCATATTATTTAATTTCCAATTAGTTATTGATTTGCCTGTCCAGGTGCCCTTACTAATTGTTATTTTTATTGCATTATGATCTGAGAAGTTTACATATATTATTTCTGCTCTTTTGCATTTTTTTGCAATGATTCTATGCCCTATTACATGGTCAATCTTTGTGAATGTACCATGTGCAGCTAAAAAGAAGGTGTACTCCTTTTTGTCCCTATTTATTTTTCTCCACATATCAATTAAATCTAATTTTTCTAGGACTTCATTCACCTCTCTTACTTCTTTCTTATTTATTTTTTGGTTTGATTTATCTAGATCTGAAAGAGGAATATTTAGATCTCCCACTAGTATGGTTTTACTATCTATTTCCTTCTTGAGCTCTGCCAGTTTCTCCTTTATGAATTTGGGTGCTATGCCACTTGGTGCATACATATTGAGCAGTGTTATTTCCTCATTGTTTATACTGCCTTTAATCAGGATGTAATGACCTTCCCTGTCTTTTTTAATCATATCTATTTTTATTTTGGCTTTGTCAGAAATCACAATAGCCACTCCTGCCTTCTTTTTCTCATTTGACACCCAAAAGATTTTGTTCAAGCCCTGAACCTTAAACTTGTGTATGTCCACCCGCCTCATATGTGTTTCTTGTAGACAACATATGGTGGGATTTTGGTTTCTAATCCACTCTGCTATTTGCTTCCACTTTATGGTTTAGTTCATCCCATTTACAATCAGAGTTATAATTATCAGTTGTGTATTCCCCAGCATTTTGGTATCCTCTCCTAGTTCTACCCCTTCTTAAACTATTTCCTTTTAAACCAGTGGTTTGCTTTAAGCCAGTAACCCTTGTCCCCTCCCATGATTGACTTTCCTTTCTTCCCCCTTATTCTTCCCCTGTTTTAATTTTTAAGGCCTAATGAATTCCCTCCCCCTTCTTCTCCCCTCCTTTTTTGACCTCCCCACTCCCCTGCTCCCCTTGGTTTATCATTTATGACTTTCTCAGTAAGATTGGATAGAGTTTTATATCCCAATGGATATAGCTACTCCTCTCTCAGGGTTAATTACACTGAGGGTAAGATTTAAATATTATCTCTTAATACTCTCTTCCTCTCCTTATTATAATACTATTTGTCCCTTCCCCTTTTCATGCCCTCTTTTTTGTTATAGAATATCGTATTTTCCTCATTCATTCATTTCTCTTGGTGTCCTCTATTATTCACCTCCCTCTTTTCTACCCCCCCATATCATCTTAGACCATTTAGTATTCCAACGTCTCCCTACGAATAATTTTTCTAATTACTATAATAGTGAATACTATTATAGTGAATAGAATTCACTACAGAGAATTACACATAACATTTATCCACATAGGAATACAAATAATTAGATCTTATTGAAGCCCTTAAAGAGGCAAATTTAAAAAAAATAAGAGTTTTCTTACTTTCTCTTCTGTTTCTTATTTACCTTTTCCTGGTTCTCTTCATTTTGTGGTTGGATATTGAGCTTTTCCTTTAGTCCTGGTCTTTTCTGTGCAAATACTTGGAAATCTTCTATCTTGTTGAATGCCCAAACTTTCCTCTGGAAGTATATAGTATTTTAGTGCAGAGGCTCCTGGATCCTGTGTGATCCTGATTGGTGCTCCTTGATATCTGAATTGTCTCTTTCTGGCTTCTTGTAAAATTTTTTTTCTTTTACTTGGAAATTCTTGAATTTAGCTATTCTATTCCTGGGGATTGTATTTTCAGGGTCTAGTGTAGAATGTGATCTATGGATTCTTTCAATGTCTATATTGCCCTCTTGTAGAACTTCAGGGCAGTTTAGCTGAATAATTTCTTTTAGTATGGAGTCCAAATTTCTATTAATTTCTGCTTTTTCAGGAAGACCAATGATTCTCTAATTCTCTCTTCTTGACCTGTTTTCTTGATCCCTCAATTTCTCATTGAGATATTTCATATTCCTTTCTATTTTATCAGTCTTTTGACTTTGTTTTATTTGTTCTTGCTGTTTTGAGATATCATTGGCTTCTGCTTGCCCAGTTCTTGTCTTTATAGACTGGTTTTCTCCTATAAGCTTTTGATTTTCCTTTTCAATTTGGTCTATCCTGTTTTCCAACTGTTTGATTTTTGTCTCCAATTTGCTTATCAGTTCTTTTGATTTGGGGGCATCCTTTTTGAATTGCCCAATTCTAGCCTTTAGAGACTGGTTTTCCTTTACAATTTGGTCATTTCTGGTCTTCAATTTACTTGCCTCACTTTCCACTTGCCAAATTCTGCATTTTAAACTGTTATTTTCTTGCCAAATATCTTCCATCTTTTTCATAATCTCAGATTTGAGCTCTTCAAGACCTTGTGACCAGTTTTCATTTTGGGGGTGGGGGAGGTTTGGATATGGTTACTTGTTTGTTCTCCTCTGCTGTTTGCTCTGTTGTCTGGATTTTTTCTGTGCAGAAGTTGTCAAGTGTTAAATGTTTCTTCTTGTTCTTTCTCTTCTGGGGTTCCTGTGGATGGCTTGCCATTGTGAGTCCAGTGCCCTCTCAGCTTTATGCTCACACCCACAATCAGTCTGTGCTCTTTATGCTCCTGAGATCTCAGGTCTAGTTGTTCTCAGGGTCAAGCCTCCTGTGGTCCCCTTGCTTGTTCTTCTTCCTGAAGCTCCTTTAACAGTCTCAGGGAGCTGCTTCCACAGTCAAGCTCCCCTCTGCACTGGGTCCCTACTCAAGGTCTGTGCCTGCTCTCAGGATCTGCATCTGAACCTGCACTCAGGATCCCTGTCTGCACCTGTGCTCAGGGTCTGTGTTCAAAGTCCATGCGTTCTTTAGCCTCTTGGGGCCTTAAGTCTTATTGCTCTCAGTAGCAGGCCCTGGTGAGTTGCCAATGACTTAATGGGTGCCCCAAACTTGCTCTAACTCTTTTGAGCTGGCTTTGGCACTGTAGGTAGTATGTGTATGGGAGGGAGTTGCTCAGCTCACCTTTTAATGAGAGCTGTTTCACCCCTTTATAGCATGGAAATGCCCCGATTTCTACTTACCTTCAATGTTGTGCTCTGTTTTGGGGTCCCTTCATTTGTCTGGATTTGTTTTTTTGTCTTCTTGAGGAGTCCTATATGCATGGGTTAGGAGAGGTCAAGCAACTGCTTTTTACTCTGCCTCCATCTTAACCCGGAAGCCTTCATGAGATATTAAGACACAATAAACCAACA
Source organism: Gracilinanus agilis (assembly GCF_016433145.1). NCBI lineage: Eukaryota > Metazoa > Chordata > Mammalia > Didelphimorphia > Didelphidae > Gracilinanus > Gracilinanus agilis. The sequence goes on from NC_058132.1 coordinate 577,088,680, forward strand.
TCAAAAAATGAAAAAAACAGTAGAACATGTGAAACACCTCATTGATAAAACAAGCAACCTGGAAAATAAAACCAAGAGAGACTATTTAAGAATTATTGGACTACCTGAAAGCCATGACTAAAAAAATAGTTTGGATATCATAATACAAAAAATTCTATCACAGAAAACTTCCTTGATATTCTTGAACAAGTGAGGAAAATAGAAATCTAAAGAATCCATACATTACCTCCAAAAAGAAATGCCCAAATGTTAATTCCAAGAAATATTATAGATTAATTCAAAATCTTCCAAGTCAAGAAGAAAATATTGTGAGAATCCAGAAAGAAACAATTTAAATTCTGTGGAGCCACAGTCAATATTAACACAGGATTTAGCAGCCTCCACATTCAAGGATTAGAAGTTATGGAATATGATGTTCAGGAAGGTGAAAGATCTAGTTTTAAAACTCATAATCACTTATTGAGCAAAACTGAGTATATTATTTCAGGTGAAAATCTGGTCATTTAATAAAATAGAGTTCTAAGTATTCCTGAAGAAAAAAAATCAGATCTAAATGGAAAATGTGATGTCCTAACAGAAGACCCAAGAGAAGTCTCAAAAGGTAAATAATAAAGTAAAAGTTTAAGAGATTCAATAAGATAAAGACTGTATGTATTCCTATATGGAAAAAGAATATTTTTAATTCTTAGAAAATTTTGTCAGTATTAGAGCAGTTAGAAAGAGTATATATACATAAAGGATGTGGTAGTAAGTTGATTAGTATGACATGTTATGCAAAAAAATTCATGGGTTGAAAAAGAAGATAACACTGAAAGGAAAGAGAAGGGGAAGATATGGGATGATTTATCTTACCTAAAGAAGTCTGAAAAACTATTACAGTGGAGGTGACGATGAGGGTGGTAACAGTTAATGGTTAAGACTTACTCTTGTCATAACTAGTACCAATAGGGAATAACAACAATATTAATCTGGGTATAGAATCCTATTTTATCCTATAGAGAAGTCGGTGGGGAATAAGAAGATGGGGGTGATAGAAGGGAAAGAGAAGGGAGGGGACAAAAAAAAACCTGTAAGGAGAGACAAAGTGAAAAGATAAAGAATAGGATCAAAAGGGAAAAATAAGATAGAAGGGAATACACAGTTGGTAAATCATAACTGTGAATGTGAATGTGATGAATTTACAAATAAAATGGAAGCAAATAGCAGAATGGATTAAAAAACAGAATCCTACTATATGTTGATTACAAGAAACACATTTAAGGCAGGGAGACAGACATGAAATAAAGGTAAGGGACAAGAATAGAATTTATTGTACCTCTCCTGAAGTAAAAAAAAAGCAGGAGTAGAAAGCATGGTCTAAGAGAAAGCTAAGACAAAAATAGATATGATTAAAAGAGATAAAGAAAGAAATCACATCTTGTGGAAAAGTACCTTAAATAGTAAAATAATATAAATACTAAACATACTCAGGGGGCAATAGGTAGTAAAACTATACTAATGAGAGACCTCAAATTCCCTTTTTAAGATGTAGATAAATCAAACCAAAAAATAAGTAAGAAAGAAGTAAAGCAAGTGAATTAAATCTTAGAAAAGTTATAACTAACAGATGTCTAAAGAGAATTGAATGGGAATGGAAAGGAATCTTTCTTTTTTTCATCAGTGCATGGCTCCTACACAAAAATTAACCATGTATTAGGGCATAAAAACTTCACAACCAAATGCAGAAAAGCATAAATAATAAATGTACCTTTTCCAAATCATAAGGCAATACAAATTATTACCAATAAGTCTCCATGGAAAGACAAATCAAAATTTAATTGGAAGCTAAATAATCTAATGCTAGCAAAGTGTGGGTCACAGAAAAAATTATACAATCAACAATGTTATTAATAAGAATAACAATGGGGAGACAATATATCAAAATTTATGGGATATAGCCAAAGTAGTACTTAGGGGAAAATGTATATCTCTAAATGCTTACATCAATAAAATAGAGAAAATGCAGATTAATGAATTGGCATTGAAACAAAAAAAAATTTAAAGAACAAATTTAAAATCCTCAGATATCAAATTGGATATCCTCAAAATTAAAGTAGAAATCAATAAAATTGAGAGTAAGAGAACTATTTAACTAATACATAAGTCTAGGAGTCAGTTTTATGAAAAAAATAGACAGTGTTGGTTAATTTGATTAAAAATTAAGAAAGGAGAAAATCAAAGTATCAGTATCAAAAATGAAAAGGATGAATTCATCATTAATGAAGAGGATATAAAACCAATCACTAGAAGCTATTTTTCCCAATTATAAATCTGATAATCTAAATTAAATAGGTGAATATTTATAAAAATTTAAATTGTCCAGATTAAAAGAAGAGGAAATAAAATACTTAAATAATCCCATCTCAGAAAAAGAAATTGAACAAGCCATCTATCAACTTGTACGTGAACTTCCTAAAAAAAGTCCCTAAAATCAGATTTCACAAGTGAGTTCTTTCAAACATCTAAAGAGCAACTAACCCCAATACTACATAAAGTACTTGGGAAAATAGGATAGGAAGAAACCCTACCAAATTCTTTTTATGAAACAAATATGGTGCTGTTACCAAAGCCAGGATGAGTAAAAAAAAAGAAAGAAAATTATAGGCCAATTACATTAATAAATATAGATGCAAACTAGCAAGGAGACTACAGCAATATATCCCAAGCATTAGTCACTATGACCAAATATAATTTAAACCAGGAGTGCAGGGCTGATTTAATATTAGGAAAACTATCAGCATAATTGGCTATACCAATAATCAAAATAATAGAAATCATGTGATTATGTCAACAGATTCAGAAAAGACTTTCAATATAATACAACAACCATTCCTATTAAAAACACAGGAGAACATAGGAATAAATGAATCATTCCTTAAAACTATAAATAGTATCTACCTAAAACCATCAGCTAGTATCATCTGTAATGGGCATAAGTTAGTAGCCTTCCCAAAGCAATCAGGAATGAAGTAATTATGCCCATTATCACCTCTATTATTTAACATTGTATCAGAAATACTAGCTTCAACAATAAAACAAGAAAAAGAAATGGAAGAAATTAATGTAGGCAGTGAAGAAGCTAAAATATAATTTTGCAGATGATATGATGGTATATTAGAGAATCCTAGAGAATCAACTAAAAAGCTAGTTGAAATAATTAAACTTCAGTAAAGTTGTAGTATGCAAAATAAATCCACATAATCATTAGCTTTTCTGTACATTACCAACAAAATACAATAGTAAGAGTTAAAAAGAGAAATTACATTTAAAATCACACTTGGTGATCTACTTGCTGAGGAAAATACAGCAACTTTATTAACACAATTACAAAACACTTTTTACACGAATAAAGTCATATCTAAACAATTGGAAAGATTGATCATGGGTAGTATGAATATAATGTGATACAGTAATCCTTTGCCTATTGTAGGAGTTACGTTCCAGAGACCCCTATGATAGGTGAAAATTGGAAAAGTCTTGGCATTATATTTATTTTATTCTTTATGTATATTTTAAGGTTTTATAAACCCTTCCCACTCTCCTATAAACCTTCTCCACACTCTTATTAGCCTTCTCCACACTTTTAGAAACACTGAGGCAATCAGTGCAGAGGATATAGAACACAGTGCTGAGGTTGTTGGCCTTTAATTCCATTAGCCAGTAGTGTGCTGTGTACAATCTCATGATGGAAAACTTGCACAAGTGATAGTGGCATACTGTATTTCCATTGTGTACAGTCCGTGATACAGAATTAGATGTATGTATATATATTTTTAAATCTGCAATACAGTGAATATGCAATAAGTGAAGTGCAATATAGTGAGAGATAACTATATTATATTAATATAACATCTACTAAAAATGACAATTCTATCTAAATAAATCCACTTTTTTCAGTGTCATACTAATCAAACAACCAAAAATTATTTTATAGAATTAGAAAAAATAATAAAATTCATCTGGAAGAACAAAGATAAAAAATATCAAAGGAAATAATGAAAAAAATGTGAAGGAAAGTGGCCTAGCAGTACCAGATCTCAAACTGTATTGTAAAGCAAGAATCATAAAAATAGTCTGATACTGACTAAGAAATAGAATGGTAGGACAATGGTATAGATCTCATACACCATATATAGAACTTAGCAACCTAGTATTTAATAAGCTCAAAGACCTTAGCTTTTGGAAAACGATATCACTATTTAACAAAAACTTCTGGGAAAATTGAAAAAAAGTATGAGAGAAACTAGGTTTAGACCAATATTTCACACCCTAAACCAAGATAAGGTCAAAATGGTGTATGGCAGTTATAAAAAGTGATACCATAATTAAGTTAGGGGAGCACCAAATAGTTAACCTGATAGATATTTGGAGAGGGGAAGAATTTATGGTCATAAATTCATGACCAAACAAAAAAATGGATATTTACAGTATATTTAATTAAAATCTTTCATACCAACAAAAGTAAAGTAACCAAGATTAGAAGGAAAAAAAGTGGAAAAAAATTATAACTAATTTCTCTGATAAAGGTCTAATTTCTCCAATTTATACAAAACTAAATCAAATTTATAATAATACAAGTCATTCCCCAATTGACAAATGGTCAAAGGATATGAACAATCAATTTTAAGATGAAGAAATCGAAACCATCAAATAGTCATACAAAAAATATTTTAAATCACTCTTGATAAGAGAAATTCTGAGGTACCCCCTCATACCTATCAGATTAGCCAATATAGCAGTAAAAGAAAGTGATAAATCTGGGGAGGATGTTGCAAAATTGGTGTACTACTGCATTGTTAGTGGAGTTGTGAACTTATCCAACCATTCTGGAGGGCAATTTGAAACCATATCCAAAGGGTTATAAAACCGTTCATACCCTTTTATCCAGTAATAGCAGTACAAGGTCTGTAACCCATAAAGATAATAAAAAAAGTCGAAATTACCTACTTATATGAAAATATTTAGAGCAGCCCTTTTGCAAAGAATTGGAAATTGAGGGAATATCCATCAACTGGGAAATGGTTGAACAAATTGTGGCACATGTTGGTGGTGGAATACTATTTTGGTATAAGAAATGATAAACAAGATGATTCCAGAAAAAGCTAGAATGGTCTGCAGGAACTAATGCAGAGTGAAATAAGCAAAACTAGCAGAACATTGTTCACAGTAACTGCAATATTATAAGATGTTAACCTGTGAACTTGGTTACTCTAAGCAATGAGGTGATCTCAGACAATATTGAAAGACTTATGATGGGGAATGCTATCCAGCTCCAGAGAAAGAACTGTTAGAGACATCTTTAATATCAGTATACATATAGTTTTATTATGGGGTTTGGTTATGTATGAGTGTGTTATTTCAAGAGTGACTGATATGGAAGTGTGTTTTGCATTACAATAAAAATAAAATTAAAAAATATTCTAAGCATCCTGAGAGTGGAAAATACATTTGGTACATCCTTGCCAAATAATGAGTATAGTCACTTTAGTAAGCAATTGGACATTATATGCAAAAAATTACTAAACTGTACATGTTTTTGACTCCTCTGTGCTACTGCTAACCCTACACAGACAAGAGAGCAAAGAAAAAGCAAAATATCTATATAAAATAATGTTAATAGATATGCAAATGTATACTTATATAAGTATCAGCGTTTTGTGTATTACCAAAAAATATAAACTAAAGAATCCTATATTAATTAAGAATTGCTGAATATATTCTGGTATATGTATGTGAATGAATAGTAGTGCACTATAAGAAATAGGGAATTAGTTTCAAAGAGACATGGAAACATCTATATAAAGTGATACAATGTGAAGTTAACAGGAAAAAAAAACTTACAGTCCAATATTATATAAACAGTATTGAAGAGCATTATAATCTGATGAAGAATGAATGCAAAGAATCAGAATTTTTATATAATATTGTAAATACAATCAACTTTGAAAGCAAAAGAACTATATTTAATAGTGACCTTCTAACTAGAGAGGTGATATGTTTAGGTTGTGGAATAAATAATACATACATATACACACATACACACATACAGAGATAGATAGCAAATCTATGTGTATTCATGTTATGTATACCAGTGTCTTATAGGATACCATTTGGAAAACCCAAATAGAATATTTCTAAACAATACAACCTTCTGTCTCTTTAGCCATTTCTCTTGAGAACCTAAAGTTTAACTCTCCTCCTGGGAATTTAGACCTTGATAAAAATTTAATGTGTTGTTAATCCTTATGTGAATGTTAATCCCTTGGGGAGAGAGATCATTTTGGTTATCCTTATCTATTAATTGCTTAGCACAATGCCTGGCAAATAGTAAATACATATATAATTGTCATTAATTTCTAATAATATCTATAGTCATATAAATTCTGCTTGTAGAAAGCATAGTTCTTTTTAAATTGATTGATTAAATATAATAAAGTCTGCCCACTGATGTTTGTAGTTACTCAATCTACACAGGAAAGAAGTGGATGAAAAATAACATTTTATCAAATTTGATTTTAAAATTCAAATTGGCTAGATTATATGATACAATTTGATATGTAACCTTTTGAGCAATTTCATCACATTGCTTGTCTTAAAAAAATTCCAAATAGCAATGACATCCTCTGTCATATTTAGAAAATTATGAAATGATTTCAATAATCTCCAACTTCTAGCTGCTATACAAATTCAGCATAAATACTTATTTTTTTTCAGTAGTGTTATATCAGATATGAAAAACAGAACTTCATGACCTTTTAAACATCAACATTGAATGTGATCCAACACATAGTGGGAAAAAATCATTCTGATAAAACTAGGCTAACAGCCTTTGGCCAATTTATGATAAGAAATATTGTCAAAACATTATGGTCAAATGATATCAAAGGTGTGCGTGACTAAAAAAATAAATTAACTGCTCATATCATGACAGTTAAGACTAATGGATGGACTGTCAAACTACTACTCTGTTATCTATAAAATATTTTTTCTAATCATTAAATATTTAAAATAATTTTAAATGAAAAAGATTCTAATGCAATGGTTATATCTTCAATGGACAATAATGCCATAACATAAGAAAGTGTGGATGTTATCTTCTCCTCCCCTAGAAAAAGTATTCACATAAATTATATTTATATGTTTATGACATATATGATGAAAAGACAATTTAACAACATAGCTTTCTGAAACAAAACTGATTTTTTTTAGCCAGCAACTTTAGATCTTTGAAAACAAGTAGAAGATAAGACATTGGGATAGATGAACCCCACTGAATCAAGACAGGCAATTTTGCTCAGAAGAAATTAGGTAAGGGATATTTAATTAGGATTTGCATATATAGAGACTTTTCCGAAAATTTTCTAGCTTAGTTCCAACATGCAAACTCATCAAGAATTACTTCCATAAATTGAGGACATAATTCATTATAGCAACAGTAAAGAAAGACAATTCTGCATTCCTGCAAGTAGACTGAAATTAAATGACCTCTCGTTGGCCTATTTGGATTTGTTTTAGCATGAAGCCACATATGCCTCCCAGTTCTAAAATTAGCAAATGGAAAATATGAGTATTCCTGCTAGTTGTTCTCTCCACATGGAGGAAAATCAAAGCAGAAGAGGGAAAGACTGTCATGTGCTATTCTTCACATTACAAAGATAAGAAAGTGAAGGAGCAATAAAGAATTTCCTTCAATCCCTAATCTCCTTTCCCCTTCTCTCAGAAGAATCAACTTGGACTTTTTTATTGGAACATCTATAACCTGTTCCTACCCTCTGACAATTGGTAGCAAAATTTTCCCTTTCAAATTCCAAACTTGGTGCCAATTCTACAGGTCATTGGTATTCCTTTCCCTTTTTGAGTGACAAGCCAGCTGAGTTTTTTGTTTTTTTTAATCCAACTCTTTTAATTAGGAAAAGCTACTTTTTCAATGATTTATTCAATGACTCATCCAATGTCGCTTTTTGGGGACCTATTCTTTTAACTTGCCTTACCTTTGAGAGGCTCTTAATATTACACTCTCCATTCTAGGTAGCCCAAAGCACACCAAGCATAAATGGAAAATTATATTTCCAAGAGTATCTAGGTTAAAAGGCTCTTAGTAGTACGATGAAATCTTGGATTGAGGGGGAGAGTAGATCCCTAACACTCCAGTGTTTTCATATCAGATGTTATCTCAAATTTTAGATCAGTTGTGGTTTCTGAAACTGATTTCAATGTTTCCATTCTCTCCTCAATTCAACCATAATCACTCTATTTATCCTGGTTCCTTCTTTCTTCCTTATGAACACATTTAAGTCTTCTATTCTTAAAACAAAAACAAGTCTACTTTTCTATAAACAATTTGTACCCTTAAGCTTTCAACCCCTCTTTCTTTTTCTTAAACACATTTATAAAATACTATCTGTTATGCCTGGCTCTGCTCAGTTACTTCTTACTACATCCTTCCTCACACCTCAATTGAAATTGTTTTTTCTAAATAAATCAGTATTTAACTCCTTTCTCCTATCTGCCTTTTAAGTACATTTGATACTGGATGACACCTCATTCCTTTTGATAATCTATTGTCCTTTGACCTAATAAAGTTTATTCTCTCTTAATTCTTTTCCTTACTGTATGAACCTTCATTCATTTTTCTCCTCTAGACTTCTAAGATACTACATGCAATTTTTTTATAGTACAACTTACTAAAAAGAAGGCTGAACTAGGAATCTAGAGAGATCTGGCTTGGAATCTTAATTCTGATTCTAGAAAAAGTTTCCAGTGTTATTTGTGTATTTTACTTTTCAAGTCAAACTGAAAAAAATTATCCATTACCTGATCTTCTCTTGCTCTTGAGAATTAAATGCTTTATATTTCTTGTCATTGTTATCGACTTCATCCTTCTACCCTGATCTCTTACCATTTAGGCTATGAAGTGTTCCTTAGTTTCTTCCTACCTCCCCCAAAAGAAAATCATATCTATCCTTCCTTAAATTATCTTAACTACTTTAAGGCTTCTTCTGGTTTATTATAAATTTCATTATTACCAAACCAATCATCTAAACATTTCCACAAAATTATGTTGTCTCACTCCACTAGCCCTATTATATTCTATTTTAAGGATGGATGAAAATAGGAGGTATATGATGGAAAAAACCTGAACATACTTTAGTTTTCAGTGGGAGAATTTACAACTTTGTAATCATTAAGTTATATAAATCAGGGGTCAATTAATGGCTTTGTTGATTATCTACGCTTAAGGAAGGTATACAGGAAAATGTTAATAATGTAGACAAAATAAACTTTAATTAGCATTCTGCAATAAAATATACATGCATGCGCATAACACATATGCATATTTTCTAGAAACCATTTTTTTAAACATTTACTATATCCCACTGTGTGAAACTAGTCCCTACTAATTTAATCCTTAACCATTTATCAAATGAGAAAATACATAGGTATAAACATTGTCTAAATATAACCATAGGTGTGTATGGAAATCTATTTGTATTTATATAAGTTGGAAACAGGAGAAATATATTTCAACAAAACTCCAGGGGAACCATTTTGGAAGAAGAATAATTTGGCTACCTAGAATTCTTTCTCCAATTCCTTTTTAGGTTGAAGAAGGACTTTGCTATAAAAAGTACTGGAGAATTTTGGATTTCCCATCTTCCCATATATGTTTGAGCAGTCTCACAGGGCAGTAGCATATAGCCTCAATTTCTGTTTCAGGAGAAAAGTACAGAATGGATACAATATAAGATGGAAGCTTCATGATACTTCAAGGAATCTAATAAAAAATGATGTTCTTCCTAATGGTAAATTTTTGGGTACCCCATCATAACTATAAAAAGAATTTCAAGAGCTCTATTACCCCTTTGTCATGTGTGCTCTCCAAGCAATAGTTCATTTTCTCCTGTATGATGTGTGTACTGAACAGATCGTGCATCACAGAAATGGGGTTACAGAAGGGATCTGTTACAACTCTTCCTACTATTCCAAAATAGTAAATATTTCTTTCTAAATCTGAATTGAGGAATCAGAGCCAAGATGGTGACTTAGTAGCAGTGGAAGCTGAAACCACCCTGATAATGCTTCTAAACCAATCCTTAAAAAATAATTCAAAGTGACAGAAGTGAAGAACTAACAGCAAATAGAGTGAGTTGGCTTGCTCACTGAACAAAAGTTGAAGGTAGATAGAGAAAGTTCATTTTGATAGGATGAGGAAAAAAATAGAAGCAAATCTGCACGCAGAGGAGTGTTGACTGACTACCCCCCCACACATCTACTGTGCCAAGTTCAGCAACTGGGTGTAGGATAATATTGGGATTCTAGGATGTGGACTTCACCAACAAAAGTGCACTTCAGATTCAACCCTTTAAGTCCAAGGCCCTGGCACCAGCCCACAGTGAAGTCTGAAAGTCCATAACATGAGGCACTTTCAACTCTTTTCTGTTGTGGGAAGACCTAGGGCCAGGGAGATATAGCTCACAATTCTGATTTCTGAAAGCCAGCAGCAGAGGAAACAGAATCAACTAGCTGCCTTTAGAATTCCCAGTCAAAGGGGGAAAAAAGCTGGGAAAAGGAGCAAACAGTAAAAAATAAAACAAAACAAACAAAAAAACTTAACCCTCAAAAATTTCTAAGTGGACAAAATAATAAAGAACAAATCCAAAAAGGGATAGTGAGATGCAAACAACCACATAAAAAAACAAAACAAAAAAAATAGGGCATTGGTCTCAAGCTCTAGAAGAACTCAAAAAAGAAATTTAAATATGAGGAAAAAAACAGATGAAAAAAGGGGGTAAAGAAACAAAAGTGACGCAGAACAAAAAGAACATATTAAAAAGCAAGATTGGTCAAATGGAAAAAGAGGCACAAAAATCCAATGAAGAAAACAGTTTTCTAAAACACATAATTGACCTACTGGAAAAAGAAGCAAAAAATCCAGTGAAGAAAATATTGATATGAAAAGTAGAATAGATCAAATGGAAAAGGAGGATCAAAAGGTCATGGACCAAATTCAGTCTTTAAAAATTAGAATTGGGCAAATAGAAGCTAATGACTTCAGAAAATATCAAGAAAAAATAAAACAAAATCAGAAAAATGAAAAAATAGAAGAAAATATGAAATATATCACTAAAAAGACAACTGAACTAGAAAATAGATCCAAGAAAAATAATTTAAGAATTATTGGACTACCTAAAAGTCATAGCAAAAAAAAAAAATAAGCTTAGACATCACATTACAAGAAATTATCCAAGAAAATTGTCCAGATATTCTTGAACAAGAGGTTAAAATAGAAATTGAAAGAATCCACAGATCACCTCCTGCATTACTGCATTAAATCCTCAAATGACAACTCCTGGGAATATTATCACCAACTTCAAGAGCCCCCAGGTCAAGAAAAAATACTACAAACAGCCAGAAAATAATAATTAATATATCATGGAGTCCTATTACAAATTACATAGGTTCTGGCAGCTTCCACATTGAAGGACCAGAGGACTTGGAATATGATATGCTGGAAGACAAGGGAACTGAGTTTATAATCAAGAATCACCTATTCATTAAAACTAACTAAATTGGGGAAAAACGGTCATTTAAAAAATAGATTTTCAAGGATTTCTGAAGAAAAGACCAGACTTAAGAAGAAAATTGGATATTCACATACAAAATTCCATAGAAACAAAAAAAGGTAAATAAGAAAGAGAAAAAAAAATTAAGATCTTCGATGAGGTCCAATTGTTTATATTATCATAATAGAAAAATATATCCATAACTCTTAAAAATTGTTCATTATTGTAGTAGTTAGAAGGAGTATACATAAACAGAATGCTAGGATGCTATTTAGGATGATATTTTAAAACACAATCTAGTGATGGAAAAGGGAAATGAACTAAGAAAAATGGGAAGATTGAAGTAAAATGGGGTAAATTATATCACATAAAGAGGGAAAGATGGTGGTTTTGGTGAGGAAATACTATTGCAATGGAAGGGGGGATTAGGTAATACTTAAACTTTATTCTCATTGGAATTGGTTAGAGAGGGAAAAGCAGGCAGATATAATAATTGGAGTACATAATCCTATTTTACCCTATATAAAAGTAGCAGGGCAATAAGAAAAGTGATGGTGGGGAGGGGAGTAATATAAGAGAGGGAGAAAGGGGAGTCACTAAAAGCAAAATACTATAGTAGAAGGAAAGAGTTAAAGGAGAAAGAGCAGTATTAAAAGAGGAAATCAAGATGGAAGGGAAAAGACAGATTGTAATTGTAACTATGAAAGTAAATAGGTGATGAACTCACCCATAAAACAGAAGAATATAGCAAAGTGGATTAAAAATCAGAATCCCACCATGTATTTTTTTATAAGAAATACATTAGAGGTGGGTAGAACCACACAGGGTAAAAGAAAGAGGCTAGAAGAGAATCTATTGCTTCAACTAAAACAAAAAACAAGCAGACTTCCAGGATAAGATGGTGGCACAGTAGAGGCAGGGCAACTTTCTCTCCTTTCCAACAGATATAGAGTACAACCAAAGGACAAGAAAACAAAAGGGATACCACAATAGGGTGAAATATTGAAGGTACGTGGGATTTGGGCACTTCCACACTATAAGGCAGGAGTGGCAATCATGATTTCTGACAAAGCCAAACTAAAAATAGATATTATTAAAAAAGACAGGGAAGATAATTACATCCTGATAAAAGGCAGTATAGGCAATGAGGAAATAACATTGCTCAATGTGTATGCACCAAATGGAATAGCATCCAAATTCCTAAAGGAGAAACTAGATGGGCTCAAAAAGGAAATAGAAATTAAAACCATACCAGTGGGAGATCTAAATATTCCTCTTTCAAATTTAGTTAAATCAAACCAAAAAAAATAAATAAGAAAAAGATATGAGAGGTAAATGAAATCCTAGAAAAATTAGATTTAATAGATATATGGAGAAAAATAAATAGGGACAAAAAGGTATACACCATCTTTTCAGCTGGACATGGTACATTCACAAAGATTGACCATGTAATAGGGCATAGAAACATTGCAAACAAATACAAAAGAGCAGAAATAATAAATGTAATGTTCTCAGATCATAATGCATTAAAAATAATAATTAGTATGGGCACCTGGACAGGCAAATCAAAAACTAATTGGAAATTAAATAATATGATTTTCCAAAAACAGTTAGTTAAAGAAGAAATCATAGAAACAATTAATAATTTCTTTGAAGAGAATGACAATGATGAAACATCCTACCAAACTCTGTGGGATGCAGCTAAGGCAGTACTCTGGGGGAAATTTATATTCTTGAATGTATATATTAACAAATTAGAGAAGGTAAAGATCAATGAACTGGACATGCAAATTAAAAATCTAGAAAGGGAACAAATTAAAAATCCACAACTAATGGTGGAGTTGTGAACTGATCCAACCATTCTGGATGGCAATTTGGAACTATGCTCAAAGGGCTATAAAAGAATGCCTGCCTTTTGATCCAGCCATACCATTGTTGGGTTTGTACCCCAAAGAGATCATAGATAAAGAGACTTGTATGAAAATATTTATAGCTCTGCTTTTTGTGGTGGCAAAAAAATGGAAAATGAGGGTATGCCCTTCAATTGGGGAATGGCTGAACAAATTGTGGCATGTGCCAGTGATGGAATCCTATTGTGCTAAAAGGAATAATAAACTGGAGGAATTCCATGTGAACTGGAATGACCTCCAGGAATTGATGCAGAGTGAAAGGAGCAGATCCAGAAGAACATTGTACACAGAGACCAATACACTGTGGTAAAATAGAATATAATGAACTTCTGTACTAGCAGTAATGCAATGCCCAGGACAATTCTGAGGGACTTATGGAAATGAACGCTACCCACATTCAGAGGAAGAACTACAGGAGTGGAAACAGAGTGAAAAACAACTGCTTGAACACATGAGTTGAGGAGGACATGATTGGGGATGTAGACTTGAAACTACCACAACAATGCTATTATCAACAATTTTGAAATAGGTCTTGATCAATGACACATGTTAAAACAAGTGGAAATACTCATCAGCCATGGGGGATGGGGAGAGGACAGGGGGTGAAGGGGAAAGTAAGAGCATGAATTATGTAACCATGTTAACTTTTCTAAAAAATAAATATTAATAAATGTTTTTAAAAAATCCCCAGCTAAACACCAAATTGGAGATTATAGAAATTAAAGGAAATATCAATAAAATTGAAAGTAAAAGTAAAAGAACTTAATAAATAAGACTAGAAGATGGTACTTTGAAAAAAACAGATAGAAAAGACAAAGTGCTGGTCAATCTAATTAAAAAAAGGAAAGAAGAAAACCAAAATATCAGTATTAAAGATGAAAAGGGAGACTTCACATCTAATGAAGAGGAAATCAAGGCAATCATTAAAAACTATTTCACGCAATTATATGGCAATAAATATAGCAATCTAGGTGATATGGATGAATATTTACAAAAATATAAATTGCCTAGATTAACAGTAGAAGAATTAGAATTCTTAAATAATCCCATATCAGAAAAAAAATTGAACAAGGCTTCAAAGAACTCCCTAAAAAAATCCCCAGGACCAGATGGATTCAACAGTGAATTCTATCAAACCTTTAAAGAACAAATAATTCCAATACTATACAAACTATTTGACATAATAAGTAAAAAAGGAGTTCTACCAAACTCCTATTATGATACAAATATGATACTGATCCTAAAGCCAGGTAGATCAAAAACAGAGAAAGAAAACTACAGACCAATTTCCCTAATGGACATAGATGCAAAAATCTTAAACAGAATACTAGCAAACAGAGTCCAGCAAGTGAACATGAGGGTTATTCATTATGATCAGGTGGAATTTATACCAGGAATGCAAGGATGGTTCAACATTAGGAAAATCATTCACATAATTGACAATGTCAACAAGTAAACCAACAAAAAAGACATGATTATCTCAATAGATGCTAAAAAAGCCTTTGACAAAATACAACACCCATTCCTATTGAAAACACTAGAAAGTAGAGGAATAGAAGGACCTTTCCTAAAAATAATAAACAGCATATCTCTAAAACCATCAACGATCATCATGTGCAATGGGGATAAATTAGAAACTTTCCCAATAAGATCAGGTGTGAAACAAGGATGCGTACTATCACCTCTATTATTTAGCATTGTACTAGAAACATTAGCAGTAGCAATTAGAGAAGAAAAAGAAAATGAAGGTATTAAAATAGGCAATGAGGAGACTAATGTATCACTCTTTGCAGATGATATGATGGTCTACTTAAAAAATCCTAGAGAATCAACTAAAAAGCTAATAGATATAATCAACATCTTTAGGAAATTTGCAGGATACAAAATAAATGCACATAAATCATCAGCATTTCTATGTATTTCCAACACATCACAGCAGCAAGAAGTAGAAAGAGAAACACCATTTACAATCACCCTAGTCAATATAAAATACTTAGGAATCTATCTACCAAAACAAACACAGGAATTATATGAACACAACTACAAAACACTTTCCAAACAATTAAAACTAGGTCTAAATAATTGGAAAAACATTGATTGCTCATGGGTAGGATGAACTAACATAAAAAAAAATGAACATTCTACCGAAATTAATTTACCTATTTAGTGCCATACCTATCAAACTACCAAAACACATTTTTTACTGAAAAAAAAATAGCTATAACAAATTTTATATGGAAGAACAAAAGATCAAGAATATCTAGGGAAATATTGAAAAAAAACATGAAGGAAAGTAACCTAGCAGTACCAGATATTAAACTATACTATAAAGCCGCAGTCATCAAAACAATATGGTACTAGCTAAGAGACAGAAGGGAGGATCAGTTGGAATAGACTTGGAGTAAGTGACGTCAGGAAGACATTGTATGTTAAACCCAAAGTTCCTAACTTTTAGGACAAACATCCACTATTTAACAAAAACTGCTGGGAAATTTGGAAAACAATATGGGAGAGATTAGGTTTAGATCAACATCTCACACCCTACACCAAGATAAATTCAGAATGGATGAATGACTTGAATATAAAGAAAGAAACTATAAGAAAATTAGGTGATCATAGAATGGTATACCTCTCAGATCTATGGGAAAAGGAAAATCTTAAAACCAAGCAAGAGTTAGAAAAAATTACAAAATGTAAAATAAATAATTTTGATTATTTTAAATTAAGTTTTTGTACAAACAAAACCAATGCAACCAAAATCAGAAGGGAAACAACAAATTGGGAAAAATCTTTATAACAAAAACTCTGACTGAGGTCTAATTACTCAAATATAAAAAGAGTTAAAATAATTGTATAAAAATCAAGCCATTCTCCAATTGATAAACGGACAAGGGACTTGAATAGGCAATTTTCACATAAAGAAATCAAAACTATCAATAAGCACATGAGAAAGTGTTCTAAACCTCTAATAATTAGAGAAATGCAAATCAAAACAATGCTGAGGTATCATTTCACACCTAGCAGACTGGCTAAAATGATAGTAGGGGAGAGTAATGAATGTTGGAGGGGATGTGGCAAAATTGGGACATTAATGTATTGATGTTGGAGTTCTGAACTGATCCAACCATTCTGGATGGCAATTTGGAACTATGCCCAAAGAGCGATAAAAGACTGTTTGCCCTTCAATCTAGCCATAGCATTGCTGGGTTTGTATCCAAAAGAGATCATAGCTGAACAGACTTCTATGAAAATATTTATAGCCTTGCTTTTTGTGGTGCCAAAAAACTGGAAAATGAAGGGATGCCTTTCAATTGGGGAATGGCTAAACAAGTTGTGGTATATGTTGGTGATGGAATACTATTGAGCTCAAAGGAATAATAAACTGGAGGAATTCCATGTGAACTGGAAAGACCTCTAGGAATTGATGCAGAGTGAAAGGAGCAGAGCTAGAAGAACATTATACACAGAGACTGATACACTGTGGTAAAATCAAATTTAATGGACTTCTGTACTGGCAGCAGTATAACGACCCAGGACAATTCTGAGGGATTTATGGAAAAGAACAGTACCCACATTCAGAGGAAGAACTACAGGAGTGGAAACACACACACACACAAAAAAACAACCACTTGGTCACATGGGTTGATGTGGGCATGGCTGGGGATGTAGACACTAAACAACCACACCAATGTAACTATCAATAATATATAAATATGTTTTAATTGATCACACATGTTAAAACAAGTGGAAATGTGCATTGGATATGGTTGGGGTTAAAGGGGGGGTTGAAGGGAAAAGTAAAAACAAGAATCATGTAACCATGGAAAATGTTTCTAAAAAAATAAAATATTAAAAAAAAGCAGGAATTACAATCATGATCTCAGACAAAGCTAAAGCAAGAGTGAATCTGATTAAAAGAGATGGGAAAGATAATTACTTCTTGATTAAAGGCAGTATAAACAATGAAGAAACATCAGTAGTCAATATATATGAACCAAATGATATAGCATCTAGATATTTAAAGGAGAAACAAAAGGAGCTTAAGGAGGACCTCAACCTTCTCTATCTGAGCCATATAAATAATATCAAAAATGAATAAGAAGTAAGGGAAGTGGAGGAAATTTTAGAAAAGTTAGAGTTAATAGATATCTAGAAAAAATTGAATTGGGATGAAAAGGAATATACCTTCTTTTCAGAAGCAAATGGTACATATACAAAGATTTTGATCATATAATAGGTCATGAAAACATCACAACCTAATATAGAAAAGCAGAAATAATAAGTGCAAAATTTTCAGGTCATAAAGCAATAAAAACTATAATCAATAAGGGTTTTTGGAAAGACAAATTAAAAATTAATTGGAAACTAATCTAATTTCTCAAAACTGGAGGGTCAAAGAACTAATCATAGAAACAATCACTGAATTCATATCAAAATTTATGGGATACAGCCAAAGTAGTACTCAGGGGGAAATGTATAACCCTGAATGTTTCTACCAATGAAATAGAGAAAAAGCAGAACAACAAACTGGGCAAGCAAGTAAAAATTCTTGAAAAAGAACAAGTTAAAAATCTCCATTTAAGACTAAATTGGAAATTTTAAAAATCAAAGGAATTAATAAAATTGAAATTCAAAGAATTATTGAATTAATAAATAAGACAAGGGTATGGTTCTATGAAAAAATAAATATAATAATAAGTATGTTGGATAATTTGATTTAAAAATTAATAAGAAAATCAAATTACCAGTATCAAAAATTAAAAGTTTTCATCTCTAAAGAAGATGAAATTAAGGCAATTATTAGGAGCTCTTTAACCTAATTATATGACAATAAATTTGAAAATCTAGGTGAAATGAATGAATATTTACCAAACCATAAATTTGCTAGATTAACAAAAGAATAAATAAAATACTTAAATAATCCCATTCAGAAAAAGAAATTGAACAAATAATCAATAAACTTCCCAAGAAAAAGTTCTCAAGGCCAGATGGATTCATAAATGAATTCTGTCAAACATTTCAAAATAATTAATCCAAATATTATACAATACTATTTGACAAAATAAATGAAGAAGGAATACTATGAAATTCTTTTTATAACACAATTATGGTGCTGATATGTAAGCCAGGAAGATCAACAACACAGAAAGAAAATTATAGATCAATCTCCTTAATGAACATAAATGTAAAAATCTTAAATAAGATACTAGCAAATAGAATAAAGCAATATATCACAAGGATTATTTATTATGACCAGGTGGGGTTTTAATCAGAATGCAAGGCTGGTTTAATATTAGGAAAACTATCAACATAATTAACCATTTCAATAATCAGAGTAACAGAAATCACGATTATCTCATTCAATAGATGCAGAAAAAGCCTTTGACAGTATACAACACTCATTCCTACTGAAAACACTAGAAAACATAGGAATAAAAAGGCCTTTCCTTGAAATAATATGTAGTATTTATTTAAACCTATTAGCAAATATAATCTGCAATGGGGATAAGTTAGCAGCCTTCCCAATAAGATCAGGAGTGAAGTAAGAATGTCCACTATAAGCTCTATCATTTAAAGTTGTATTAAAAATGCTAACTTTAGCAACTAGAGAAGAAAAAAAAGAAGGAATTAAAGTAGACAATAAGGAATCTTAATTATCACTTTTAGAGAATCCTAGAAAATCAACTAAAAAGCAAATTAAAATAATAATTTTAGCAAATTTTTTTCAGACTACAAAATAAATCTATATAAATCATCAGCATTTTCAAAAAAAAAATCAGCAGCAAGTGTTAGAGAACTCCATTTAAATGCACTTCTGACAATGTAAAATATTTGGGAATATTTTAGACAAATCTAGGAATTATATGAACACAATTACAAAACACTTTCACACAAATAAAAATAGATCACAACAATTGGAGAAAAATTAATTGCTCATGGTGAGGCCAAGTTAATATAATAAAAATGACAATGCTACCTAAATTAGTTTACTTATTCAGTACCATAGCAATTAAACTATCAAAAACTATTTTATAGAAATGGAAAAAATAATAACAAATTCATCTGGAAGAACAAAGAATATCAAAGAAACTAATGGGGAAAAAGTAGATGGTACTTGTTAAGAAATAAAAAGCTGGATCAATGGAATAGATTAGGGGTATGTGATTTCAACAATCTAGTGTTTGAAAAACCCTAAAGATCCAAATTTGGGATTAACACAGTATTTGACAAAAACTGCTGGGAAAATTGAAAAAACAATATTAAAAATTAGGTTTAGATCAATATATCACATTATAACAAATAAGATTATTTTGAGTATATGATTTTAAACATAAAGTGTGATATTATTAGCAAATTAGGGGAATGTAGAATAGTTTACCTATCAGATCAATGGAAGAGGGAAGAATTTATGACCAAACATGAGATAAAAACATTACAAGATGTCTTCCAGGTTAAGATGGCGGCAGAGTAAGAAGTAGCTCTTAACCTCTCCTGACCGAAACACACAAAGCTCCTCAAGGGGACATAAAAACAAGTCCAGACAAACGGAGGAACCCCACAACAGGGCACAGCGTGGAAGGTATGCGGAATCGAGACATTTCCAGGCTATAAAGGGCTCTCACTAAATCGCGGGCTGAGCAACCGCCCCACCCCCACTCCCTCCACACAAAAGATCTAGAGCTCTGAAGCGAGCTAAAAAGAAATAGAGCAAGTTTGGGGCACCCATTGAGTCATTGGCAGCTCCGGGGCCTGTTCCTGAGAGCAG